>NC_064900.1:1500961-1801153 GCF_929443795.1 Astur gentilis | reverse complement strand
TAATCAGCACACTTCAACTTTTTGCATCAAGGTCACTATTAAAGATCTAAAATGAACCTGAGTGAACTTGAGAAACTTCCAGCCCAACAGTGAAGTCTGATATCGTCTCCTCACTAATCAGGTCCTTGGCCATCTCACAGTTTGCATACTAATCTTCATCCTCTCTAGTTTAATTGTACTTACCCAGAATGTACTATTACTAAAAACGGTAAAAGGTGTATTCACAAATTGTTCACTCTACAGAACTGCAAGAACAGTATATAGGAAATGAAAAACTGCCCTATATATCTGAGAGGACAAGAGTTCACACACACTCCTTCCTCCCCACACCCATATAACCTATCTTAGCTGACTGAACCAAAAATAGGGATAAACGTGCAGGAAGGAACCACATAAAGTCTGGTTTTACATTTACTCACCGTGATGTAGATCAGTAGTAAATACATGGATGTTAAAAAAATTATACTGGTATAAAAACAGTGTGTGTTACACAAGGCACAGGTCCATAACAAACCTTAAAAATAATGACAACAATTTCTGTATTTCAACTACTGAAATAACTAGATTAGCAATATATCTTACTTGTCCTGTCATATGACTCATGACACGTATGTGCAATTTCAGCTCCAAGCTGCAAATAATGTCCGGCTTTATCATCTCTGGAACCATCTGCTCCAAGGGCAAACATTCCCCCTGCAAAACAGGTCAAATGGCCCATCTTTCTTTCAAGGTGCCCGTTCTTCCACTCTCCAATGAAGGTCAGTCCTCCATTGGACTTTCGGATGAGATGTTTTTCTATGGCCTACAAGAAGATTAAGAGAACTTTCAAATACTGTTTCACATGCAAGTTTTACATACTAACTCTCCTTCAAAGAAGAAAGTACTGTTTTCAAAACAAAAAGAATTTTCTTATTTCAAATTCACTTCTGAGCACTACAGGAACAAACAGCTATAAGAATATAATTTCAACACACAAAAAAATACCCTAACTGTTAAACGATGCTAACGAGATCAAACATGTGAAAATCATGACATAGATAACATTGCACTTTTAGCTGAGAATTCAACACATATTTTATGGCTCAGACAATGTTTGTCTACCTGTCAACTCTGAGAAGTACTTATTTGTTCTGCTGTACAGTTTGTGCGTACTCAGAAAATACACCCGCAACGGAAACTTTTGGTCAGCAACATATGCAAAGGCAGCACCTGTACTCTCAGTTCGACTTTAATAAGAAGTGACAGGAATGCTCCAGCCACTTGTCCGTAGCAGCTTTCTGATTGCACACGGTCAAAGAATGGGTGAGGGTTAGAGCAGCTGTTCACAAAACCCAGTATTATTTTATAGGTGAGGCAACTGCTGCTTTGTCTTTGCACATTTGTACCAATATATGTTGTTGCCTGTGACTTATAAAGGGTGTTCTTCTGGTAGCAGGAAGGAGAATAGCTGACTTAACTTTCCAAAGTCTGCAAACTATATGGAACAACACATTTACTTAAGCCTCCTTCAGAGAGTTTCACAACCCTCAGCAATCTACCGCAGTACTTACTATCTTTAGTATTAGACAGTTTTTCTTGTAACTAGAATCTCATTACAGTTTGAGTCCTATACTAATGAAGACAATTATCTTCCTTACCATGAAGACATTATTCCTGTCTTCTTTCCAGAAATCTCCTTTGTACTTCCACACATAACCACCTGACAGGTTCACAGCTTCCTTCAAAGTGCATGATCTGTGACTGGTCAGAGTACTCCAAGGCTGATTAGAGTTGAAGGATTAAAGTGCCATTGAAAAGGCATTTACTACTCTCCTTGCCATCCACAAGATCTAATACAGAAGTGAATTACTACCCCTCTCCGTTACTTTTCTGGTACCTACAGCAAATTACACCTCAGATGTCCACAACTGTATTTTGCACTAAAACTAGATATACTGAGAACACGTAGGCAGAGGATCCCGCATATAACCAAAGCAGTTATCATGGATGTGGAGGTCATGTCTGCTGCACACAGCTGTCTCCTTGCTATCTACACAGTGCAAACTATGCAGTTCGCTACAATACAGATTCAAGCAATAAATACATAGATTAATCAGCTTGCAACTCGTCATTCAGGTTTTAAAGTGGACAGTGAAATAGCTTTTCCCTCCAAATAAAAAAGGGAGACTCTGTTTTCAACAAAATGGACAAACAAAAAAGCTTCAAGCTCTTCTGTGACTGGAGTATTTCTTTGGTTTTTTTTTAAGCTGATGCTTAAGTGATACAGCACTGTTAAAGCAGCTGTATTGAACCCAGCAATATTTGGTAGCATGGAAGTCCTCCATCGAGGTACTGAAATAACACCTGACAGCCTTCCAAAGCTCCCTTCATAAACAACTTTTCTAAAACTAGAATGATTGAAATTACAGTTAGAAAAGGCAGAATTTGTAGGGTTAGGAGCCTCATCTGGGGAAGAGAATAATATAAACAGTAATATGAAAGAGTTGTGCTTCTGAATATGCGTGTATTTCCGCATGGTTTTCTGAATATGTTCTTGACCTGAGATGCTGCAAGTGCTTGCAGCAACTTTTCTGAATGGTTATAGTGATGTGAATGTCCGCCGCAGCCATGCAGCCGGTGAAGAGCTGGCAGTCCCCATAGGGCCAAGGTGAATGCACTCACTAAAAGCCAGTAGAGCAGACTACAGGGAGAAGACTGCGTTACCATCGGTAGGGTCCTGCTCCTTACTTGCACTGTGGACTGAGCCATCATCTGGGTGGTGAAATTTCTCCACTGCCCTCTATTGAGCCTGTGTGTTCTGAAGGTGATGAAAGCAAAGTGCTGGTCTGCATTCCTGTCGAGTTAACCTCTTCGCTAATGCCACCGGCAGATCTGAAGTTTGTGCTTAAGGCAGGATCCAGCGAGAAGAACGCAGAAACAACTGACAGAGCAAAAACTAATACGTTTCTGATGGCTGCCAGAGTGGTTGTCCAACAATCATGCAAATTGGCATCGAGGACTGGCGTGATAATGTGGCTTCTGCTGCTAGGGAGCCTGATGCGGTTAACTGTACAAGCCTCATTGGTTCTGCAAGTACTGGTATAGGAAAGATTGGATCTGCTGAAAATTCTGCCACTGAAGAAGATACTAAGATCTGTAGCATCAACTCTGTTGATTCAATTACCCTAGACTGCAACAAAACTGACATGCTGATGACTATAGGATTTTTTTGACCATATGGTACATAAAAGTTGAGGAGTCCCCTTTAAAGGAAAGCCACTTTTACTGTGAAGAGCAAGAAGGCTTAAAAGGGTTTGGATTATTTATTTCCTGGAGGAAAACATTTTTTTCCAAATGTTCTGCAAAATTCCCTTTAGAATTGTATCTTTTTGTAATTTCATAACTGTTGAGGAGTAAATGCATGCAGGAGCATTTCCAGGGGGGACAAAACGACTGTCGTTGGCACCAGGGGAGCCAACAAAGGCCAAATTTATACACTTCTCCATGAGCTGCTTACTTTCAGGGTTTGACTGAAGAACATCATCTAGGTGCAGTGTGCCCTTCTTCCGAACAGAGAACACGTCTTCTGAACTTGAACATCACTGTCTTGTGTAAGGGGTAGTTTTTGAAATCTGAACATCAAGTTGTCAGCTACTTTAATAATTAAGTTATGTCTTAAGAGTCACAAAAGAAGCATCACCAAAAAGAAAATAAATGTACCCGTCTCAAAATACTTTATCATTCAACAACCAACTGCTTGCTGACTGTATAAAAAGGACAATTAAAATTTACAGTAATTAACAAGGAACAGCTGGGCGTTGCTGGGGTTGGGACAGATGTGACATTTGTATCCTGGGCTGGACACCTGGGGCTACAAAGCACTCTGATAGGTACTGTGAAGCATCGACCTCCAGCTGGACCACGAGGAGTATACATGCACTAGAGCGGACGTGTGTACTTAAGCTCCCAAAGAAAAGACTTAGTTCACATCAGCTGAGATTAACTGAGCTGAAGCTGCCTTAGTTTGTAAAATGCCCCAAACAATAGACCGAAATGTGAAAACAGAATGCTCTCTATCTGATGTTCATGCTTTCCTAATATCAGCATGCACTTGTCAATCAAACATTTATTTTTGAAACTGCATCATTCATTTTATATGATTGTTCTATTAGCCTTTTAAAATACTGTTAAAGCATCAGCTATTTCCCAGTCCTCTTGCCTTTCCAGGGTTTGTTAAAGTCAACACTTCAGGAATTTCCTTGGTATTGTACAAAATATTAGTCCCAAACAAATTCAAGGCAACACATATGAAGTGGATTAAAAGTTGGCTTGCTAGAACAAAGTAAAAACAAAAAATTGCGAAAAATCATCCCATGAAGATTCTGCAAAGATACTTTTATTCAGTGCTAGGCAGAATTTCTACCAATGATCGGCAAGAAACAAATGGTAAGAAAAATTGCAGATGACACAAAAATTGATGGAGCTATAGATAGTGATAAAGGAAAAGTCAGTCCTGTAAAATCATTCAGAATAGGTGACAAAATGGGTTTTGCCTGAACAATTGTGTTTTAACAGAGATAAGTATAAGGTCACACATCGAGGAATCAGGAATGTAAATCACAGTAGTAGGAAAGCAGTAAATCAAAAAGAATATAACCAATTTCAGAGTAAAACCAACTGGAAAGTGGATGACAGTGCGAGGCAAAGGTTAAGATTGCAAACACAGCTCTTGGCTGGATGAAGAAGAGAACACTGAGAAGAAATCAGGTGATGACATTAGAAGAACCATTATGTTCTTGTCTCCATACTGAAGACACTTGAAACTACTTGGGAAAAAAGCTTAAGAAGTAATTCAAAATCTGTTTTATATTGTGAGAATAAAGAAAATAATGCATTTCTCCTTCAGGAGAGAATGCCTATCATACCTTCATTAGCAACCAGCTACGTGATGCAGATACACCCTTTTAAACAACGTAGGAAAGGAAAAAGTTCAAGTAGCTGAAAGCCAAATGTAATCAAATTCAGGTCAGGGGTAAGACATATTACAGCTTCAAAGCAATTTTGGATCTGAACTTTCACTATCTATCTTTTAAAAGGTGAATTTTGAGAACTCCAAGAACAGGCATTTTGCTTTAGGAGACTGACTGCACTAAAACTAAGTTTTAAAAGTTTGCGTAGAAAGAAACACGGCACACACAGAGCATGGAACAAGCTAGGCACCAAACACATATCTGCCCTTGGACAAGACTACACGGTTCCTGCTGCTGTTGGTACCACAGCTAAATTGATTAGAACTACCTTAGTTACCCTCTACGTGCTTTAACTGTAGCACAGGCGTGTTGGCATATATGGCCACAAGCGCGCCTGATGAAAGAAGATGCCTGTGTATAGGGAAACTAAGAAAGTAAGAGCTGGGCAGCACAAAAAGCTCAGAGCCACCACAAAAAGGCCCCCACCCCAAACCCCACTGAACCATCCTACAGCACTGCCCTGCTTGGGCAAGCACTACTTCATCTGTGAGAGGCAGCAAGACCATATCACAGAAGAACCGTAGAGCAAGGAATAGGTATGAACTACGTTTTACAAGATAAATATGGAATATAACATCTGAATGTCTTAGAAAATAATTTACAGAATAAAACAGTTGAGGACTTCAACTCCTGGAATGATTCTGAACACTGGAGAAAAGTGACTTGGTCATTCTGCACACATCTTAGGGGTTGTTAGAGCTGTTTCTCATGAACTATAGCTTGGGCTTTTACATCATACCATTTTGGACAAACTGATTATTTTTAGCACAATAATCTGCATCAGATGTATTCCACAATACTTTTTACACTACTCAGAAAGCTGGTATTATTCATCACTTGATTTCTTAAAACTTATATAATCAAAACATGTCCTATGGGGTTTTCTTTGTTTGTTGGTGTGGGGTTTTTTAAAGTATTAAAGATGGTTTTTAAGTTCCACTGTATTGGAAAACTCAATGAATTGTAATCACCTCAATTGCATCGTCGTACATTTTCCTTGCCTCCGTGTCCATCTTGTCTGACATAAGCCAGGCTTTCAATAAATATTCATAAAAACTGTCTCCCAGCCCGCCCACGGATGTGTGATCTGTAGGAGGGAAAGAGGAAAAAAAAAAAAAAAGTTGAAGTTGTTATATAATAGCACCTTAAATTAATTCAAAATATAAACTTACGTTTTTAAGGTCTACTGTTGTAGAATTATCAATATTTTAAGCCTGTTTAGCAGGACAAAGCTGCATTGTACCCCCTATCCCCTCCAAACTTCATAGGCATGGAACCTGCTGTATATGTTCGCTATTCGTTATTCTGCAGAGGCTATCCCTCATATCAAAAATGTAATTTAACCTGTTTTTACTTCATTCCATAGAACCTAATTGTTTAGCTGCTAGGGTTTGAGGTTGGGTTTTTTTTTAATATATGTAGAAACGTATACATAAAAAACCGTGAGATCTCTGTATCCAGAATGCAACCAGGTCACGTGGCTGGCTATGAACTGCCATGAACTACACAGAACCCAATCTTTCCAGGAGATCTTTATTTCCAACAAGGTAGCTACTTAACAGACTAATGAATTTCTCAAAGTCAATGTTCTTCTTTAAAATTATTTCAGTCAAAAGGGAGGCAAATTGCCTTTGCAGTGTACAACACAAGCCCTGCTCTGTTCTACCACGCCTGAGCAGCCGTGCAGAGCCACGCCATGTGCTACAGGGTAAGTAAAGCTGCTTCACTATTAGGATCCACCACCACAAACTCGACCTCCCAACACGCAGATTTCTTTTTTGTCACCTGCTTTTTTTTTTTTTCTTTTTTCTTTTTTTTTCCTTGCAGAGGTTGCCTTTCACAAGTAGAGTCATCGCTATTCTGTGCTGACAGACCACATGAGAACTGCCTATGTTTCTCTTTGGGTAAACTATCATACATCCCCACAAAAAGCCTACTGATGGGCTGACTCAGCCTCAGAGCTCCTGTTCCAACCCCGGCTCGCACTCCCTCAGTACACCCTCCATTCAAAAAGCGGTACGCTCCATGAGATTTAATAAGTGACTCCAACCAGAACAGCACATAACCTTTTCTTTCCCAACATTACAGCTCCCAGAACGCTGGCACCAGAACAGCCTTAGTCTGCTGAAGCTGGACGAAGGAAACGCTTAAGACCAACTTTGCAACAATGCCAGAAATTCAGTGCCCTAAGCATGGCTGCTGTTATAGTCATGCAAGTTCCCTTTTGCCGGCTGAAAAAAAGAAAAGATACGATACTTCCTTCTTCAAAGTACCTCAAAAAAAGTGCTGTTATTCACGGTCTTTCTGGGATAAAGGTGTAAAAGAGAGGTTGGAGCTCTCCTTCTGCTCTTTTCCTCCAAGCACCGTCCTGCCCCAGCACGTCTGCTCGTCTCTGAAGATGCGAGTAGGAGGTTAGAGCTGGTAGATGCTTCTAGCCTAACTCTTCTAGCTGCCTCCTGACTCCTCTGCTCCTTACCAATGGATTTCTAAACAAAGGAAGGAGCGGGTGGAAAGCCTGTAGCTTTCCCATTTGTTTTCAGGTTGTGAATTTGGAGCAGATTACTTCACGCCCTTCTCTTCTAGCTCAGTATCTCCTAGACAGCCTTTTCACACGCAGCTACTCAGTGATTTAACCACAAACGATGAGTTTTCATAAGCTTTCCAGCTCTGAGCTGAAAGAGGGCATTCAGGTCACGAGTCACTTTCTTCCACAAATGCAAGGGCTAGAAATTACTCCTTCAATGCACAATTACGTTCTCAAGCAGACACAAGAACTAAGGGTCTGCGGTTTTCAGAAAAAAAATAAACAAACCATCCCAAGACTTCCAAGTTACGACTCATGTCAGCACTACTCAGGGGCCATCTTCACAAGAGACAGGGTTTAAAATTACTTGTGTTAAGCTGTTGCGTCTTCCCCAGCTGAGCTCTGTCACTCGAGTCAGCGCTGCTCCTCTGCCAGATTTCTGTCACAGATGGACTTAGTCCCCAACCAGGACAGGGTTGCCAAACCCTCAGCACGGTTCATCTTGAAGCAGCTCCAGCTGGGTTCGGGGCAGGAAAGAGCAGGAAGACGAGTGGAAAAGGCTTCTTTCCTCAACAGAGAAATCCACATTCCAGGTGAGTTTCCAAGGTCAATTGTATCAGAAACACACCTCGTTTCACATCTACTTCTTCAGGCAGTCATTTGAGAACTGTCTTTCCCTCCTGTCAGCAGCTCTTCTCCTCCTCCACATTGCTTCTCGTCTTAGGTGCAAGCACAGGGAACGCAGGAACCAGCAGGACACACAGGACTCGGAGCCATCCTCTAGACAGTCTTTTTTGCACCTTCTTCATGCGTTCAGAGCACAGAGCTGCACAAGCCTCTCAGACACAGATCCTCCTCCCACTCGGCAAGCGAGAAGCAACCACAGTAAGGCTAAGGGCTTCCGATGGCCTTGCTGCTCCCAGCAGCAGTGTTTGCTTTATTCCCGTGTTTATACCTCACTCCAATTCTCAACTACCAGGAGTTAATTTCTCTCACTAAACTGTGGGCTCCTCCGCTCCCCAGCTGACGCTTTTCACAGCTGGACCAGACAACAGACCTGTCAGAAAGGGCAAACTGATTCTGTTCCTTCTCTTCAGTAGCAGGAAAGGGACAGAGGAAAGATTTTTGGTGCTCACACGTGGTAAGACATCACCCAGGTATCTTTCACGCAGAAGGGAAGCAGTACTTCAAGGGAGCTGACTGCACTGATGTACAGCTCTCTATTTCCCTAACCCCTCCCCGCATCTGCAAAAAATAGCCAAAAGAGGGTGGAAGTGAAAAGGAGGCCACCACAGCAGCTGAACTGAGGTTTAAGCAAGTTTTTCCAACTTCTACAGCTGCATTAACTGCACCCTGGCAAGATCTTCTTCAGGTCTTCTGCTCGTGTCAGAAGGGGTTGCTAAAGCAGAACTGGCTGCATTTTGTGTTAGGGCTACAACTAGAAATGACTGAAAATTAAAACACTTTTTGTGACAGATTGCGGGACGCTGACAACTTGCTCTCACCTAGAGTGGAAATGCTAAAGAAACATTTTTCAAGATTCCTTAGCAAATATATAGCTGGTGAAAACTGTAGATTTGGGCCATCACATATCATTCTCTCCTATAAACAGAGCTCCCTACCCAAACTTATCATCAGAAGGTCCAAGGTGGTTATCACTCTCTCCTGCTATTTGAGCTACAGCTCAGATGGATTCAGAGATTTAACTCGGTTCAACTCAAAATGTTTTGCTCATAAAAATGTTTTGCACAAAATATTTCGAGGTTTTTCAATCCGTCCTAACCTTGCATGTCAAGCCAGAGTACTAAAAAGGAACAACTCCTGATTTGAATAACTGAGTTTACAATAGCATCTTGGCACTGGGTACTCTTCAGTAGACGGCTGTGAAGGTTTTATGTTTAAAATGTTTATAAGTATTTTGCAAATTTAAAAATGGACTTCATTTTTAACATACTTGATCTACAAGAATTATTTAATTAGATCTATGTCATTTAAAGGTTTTTACTGTGAAGAAGTGTTTCACAGTGAAATCCTGAAGTAAAATTCTTTCCAGATTAAGACAAATATAGCAAAGAGAACAGAAGTATGAGGGCATATCAAATATGACAGAAGCCACATATTCTCTTCAATGACATGTATACATTTTTAGAACATTCATTCCTTCCAATCAAGACAAATTAAGATATTTTCTTCATTCCCCGTTTTTCAAATGCAGGCCCAGATGACTGGGCAAACATAAAAGGATTCCAATCAAGAATTCCTTGGGAGGTCTTATTTTAAACTAAGAGACATAGTAGTTGCAGTTGCAAAGACTACCTTCAACTATTGCAACCAAAAGCAATTACAAAAAGCCCTGTATTTTTTCTGGTTTGTCACACACTTGAAAGCACATTGCGTGCAAACCCGTGCAGTCAGTCTGTTTGTAGGCTTCCTCCTTGCCAGAAAGAGCCAAACAAAATCTTAATAGAAAGACAACAATATTTACAGTTCACGACAACATTTTTGCTCAGATACTTCAAAAGATGTACATCCTGTTAAATATTGGCATTTTTCTTCTTAATAAACAGTTCGTAGTTGAAAAAAACCATTTCATAGCAATATTTTAATGAGTTTTTAATTTGTTGCTAAAAGAAGATCTATATTTAGTCAAGTATTGTGTCTCAGCTAATATTCCAAAAATCACATCCACCTCTTTCCCACAGACTGAGCGGAGGACCTTCTTTTCAATTGTCACACCATCATTATCTAATATTTCTAAAGCTAGTTTCACTCCAAATGATCTTATTCGCATCAGCAATCCATTAGCTCGCTGCTGAAACAGTCTCCTCTGACAAGCAGCAAGACAATTATTTCACAGCAAACCACAGAAATACCTAGCAGGTCAGAAAGAAGCACACGTGCTATCTAACTGAAATGACAATGAATCTCAGCTTGAGATAGGAGGGAGAGTCTGGTGGCGCTCTGGTGATTTGTTCTCTGGAAGTGAAATTGTTTCTTTACAAATCTGGGGAGACAAATAAACTTGTTTTTTCCTCAGCTAGCTCTTCAGAGCGTAGGCAGCAGGGTTCCCCCTCCTCAATTACAGCGGAGGCACTGTGACGGATCCAGCTGTTCTTCCTCTCCAGGACTAATTTTTTGCGATGGTAGTAGATAATAGGAATACTAGGCATTCACACAGCTCATTCTCCTTTCCCGTACCCAGATCTACCTAATGGCTGTAAATAACGTCCTCCACAGCAAGCCAGTTTCTAAACGAACAGCACCGGTTCCCAAGAATACGGTTATGGCAGCAGACTGCGCGTTACAAACACGTGCCACCTCCTTTGGTTTACAGGGAAAGTTTGGTTCAGCGAGCAAGAAAATATTTTCCACAACAACTGATAGCCCCCTAAAGATAACATTAATAACAAAACTTCCTCTAATGAAAGTCTACCTGCTCTCTAGAGCAAACTTAAGATGTGTAAATTATTTTTAAGCAGATGGCTTTAAGTAGTTAACAGCAGCTTAATGAGGCAAATCAAAAACAGTTCATGATTTGCTAAACCCTCTCTGCTTTGTACCTTAATTGTTCAATTGTCATTTCTTGGCAATGAGCAGGAATAAAGAAAGAAGCCAGGCATTGCTTTAAAAGCAGCACATCATGCCACAGCTGATGCTGCGGTCCCAACACCTGCGGGTGAGGCTTCCTGTCACCCACGAGCAGACGGGTGGTGAGCCACTGCCTCTTCCTGACCCCAGGGCACGTCCTCCCAGCCTCCCGTTGTGTCCATAAAGCTTACGCATCATTTACTGCGCATGGGATGGAAAAGATGAAATAAAACGCGGAGCAGAAGTATGTTTAGCATGCACAGGCTGCCATGCTGAAAAGCAGTACAGTAAGATAACGTTCTAGTAGTACATAAGCACAAGCAGGCAGAGATGAGGATCAACTATGCCGCCAGCATTTTTAATTCATGAATTTGCAACTACAACACTGATTTAATATTTTTAAGTACAGACAGCTAGAAAACAATCAAGCAAAGAATCGGAAATTTGGCAATATGTTAAAGAAACTCAAGTCTCGGAACTGGAATTGTTAGTTATGACTCTAAAGTAAAGGGAAACTAACTTAAACCTCCCCACAGTGCTTTACCAAATAGACTAGAAGCACCAAGACGAACAAACTACTGATTCATTTCAACCAAAAGGGTAGTAGTACAGAACTGCTTTGCAACAAAAGAAGAAAGTAGTAAAAAGGGAGGCTGATTTTTCCTCAAGGATCACGAACACTACTTTGACAAAGTGCTATTACAGTATGTCAGAGAAGGAGTTCAAGAGTGGAAAAGATAAGTGACCAGGAGGGAGTAGCAAAGTCATTAAGCTAATATTAACTTTCATTAAGAAATCCATACGCCCCATCACCATTAGTTGTTCTGGGTACCAACCGGCCTTACACTGCAGGAGCCCTCCTTCTTTGTGTAGGAAACTTATAAGGAATTGTTTTTCTGTTTGTCTTCAGAGTGGCTCTGATTAAATTTCAGTTCAATCTTTACTTCATGTAGTTGGGCTTAGTGCCCCTCAGCTGCTCTAAATAGGTGCAAGCTCCCTTTCTAATCCTTTAATCCAAAAAGCTGAGGCCCTGGAAATTGCAGCTGCTGCAATTCACAGTGGAAATTCAACCTAAGGATGCCATAAGCCATAGTGGAAGGCTTAAAAGTGCAAACACTTGTAAATTAACTGCAGCAGAGGCAGCCCTGATAAAAGGAGGTGGAGGTGCAATTTTTAGTCAGCTATGAATCATTTATCACTAAGGAACACGTTACCAGCATGAGAATTTTTCTGAAAACATGCAGGTTGTCACATAACAGAACTACATTCAAAGAATAGATAAGGTTGCAAAGCCAAGCATTTAAAAGTTAGGAGATAGCTGAACAGACATTGCTTCCTATTCTACCGTCTGGTGCCACAACAGATTCAAGCAACAAGAAAAACCCAGCTCAGCTCCTCCCAGCCCGGGGATGCTCGATCACGCCTGCTCACGCGCCCAGCTCTAGAGAACGTAGCAGCTGAACTCTAAATAATCCATATGGAGAAAGTAGATGTGAATGTTTTTCAAAGGCTTGGAAAATTATGGATGGTTTTTTCCTCAAGCAGTCCTGAAACAAATAATTCCCACAGTATTTCATATCCAAAACACGATGGTTCTCAAGTTTCTTAACTGCACGCTTTGCAAAAACTAACTTTAATCTGGGTAGAATCACATTCCACCTCTAGCTTCCTTTAGAAATGGCTGAAGCATTTTTGTCAAAGCTGTTTAAAAAAACCCAACAAAACAGCTTGAGGCAGACAGAATATTCCAGTTGGAAGAGCTGAAATTTGGCAGCTACAAGAAAATGAAAACACAATCACTTAACGGAAAGTGTTGAGCAACCTTAATTGTTAGTGCTACCAGTTTCCTGTATAATAAAATTAAGCAAAATGACTTCCTAGAACTGTACTGATTATCAAACTAAAGATTAAAATTCTCAAACTTGCACAATTCAAGTGTGTGCAAAGACAATAGAAATAATTTGAAACAGACCAGCAAGTACAACTAGCCCAACTAATACATACAGTTAGGTAACTCATATTGTTAGAACCAAAACGCAACTTCAAATTGAATGTAGCTTATGATTCTGTAATGTCAAAGGAGTATCCTAATTTGGTATCTTACAACAGGCTCTCCTTTCACACTCAGGAATTCACAGCTGGAACAAATATTTTCCTTTTTGTATTCAAACTTCCCTGAAACTTCAACACATTCCAGCTAGTATTTATAATTCTGGAAGGATTTAGGTCATCTCTCAGAAGACATATTCATGACTTAAAGACCAATAAACTAAATACGTCAAGTCCATGTGCAAAAATTAAACACATTAAACCTTTATATTGGTGCTTTCACTGAAAAGTGGCCCTTTATCACCTGAAGTTGTCTTTTCCAGATTATTACACTCACCAACAAAGCCAACGGAATGAAGCACACCTGCCTCTCTGCCAAGTTTGGAGTCAGTGTAAATCCCACCTGCGCTGGCAGCTTTAACTAAGCTGCTGGAATTTGCAGTGGATTGATGGGAAGCCAGGTACATGTTTACCTCTGATGACTTTTTTTTACCAGACAAGTTGGCTGTGAAAAACAGCTAAGGGGTGGTAACATCATCTGCTACAAACAATACTGCTGTAGGTATGTGCACACAACCTTTTGAATAAGAGTTTCTACATAAAGGGATTGACAAGCTCTTAAGGTCATTACAACCTTGAGTGTATTCACCTTAGCCTTCCTATAAGATCTTAACTCTCCTCTTACAGATTAAAAACAAGAAAATGGGAGAGAGAAAACCTTTATTAGATTAAATCTAGCCCAACATCCATCTATGCAAAATTAGCTGGCAAAACCACTGTCAACAACTTTGCCCTCTCCCTTCCAGTTGGATCAAGACCATAGCAGTTTGCATACTTACATACGTACGTGCTTGTATATATAATACATGAATGCTGACAGTCAAAAGAGATTCAAAGAAGCCATGAAAGACTCTCCCTGTTTTTGATGTACTCAGATTACACCACACACAATATAAATCCAGGCCTCTCCATGTGTTTCTTTCTCCTAGACTTGTGTCTATGTATCTCTTATTTTTCTTCTTATGACAGACGCCTGAAATAGCAGACACAGCTAGCCGAAGTTTTGGTCATTCTGTAGGTACTAGGAAACTGTGCTGGTTGTTAAGACTTACTCAGTCCACGCTCTGTGACTGAGACAGAGCTACCACACCCTATGTTTGGACTGCATTCGTCACCAACCTTCTCTTATTTTTGACCATATAGGCCAAAAAGTGCTACAGCATGATCTGCAATCAAAGGTCAGCTATGTCTTCACGTAGATCTCCAAGATAAGATGGTATTTTACCTTGCTGCTACAGGACAGTCCAGCTCCCCATGGAACTTTACGATTAAAAGAACCCATCGGGAAGACACATTCAACGTCCACTGAACCAAACCACAGCCCCTCTCCCCTCAATGTCACCAAATCGGAAATGTTTCTCATGGGACCACTGGAAGGTACATCTCCACGCAGAACTCAGAATACGAAGTCTCACATACTGAAGACAGGATGTGAAGAAATGGACTGTGATGTGTCGCCCGATCTATTAGTGGCCTAGAGAACAACGTCAATATAAACAGCTAGGTGCACAGCGTCCAGCAAGCGATACAGAAGGAATAAAATAAAACCAAGTAACTGTATTAAGGCTGTAACAAGTTTGTAATTGGACTTTGATAGGCTTCCCTTTGACAAGAAATTAATAAATCAAGAATGGTTCAAAAATACAGTTTAGGTACATAGACATCCTAATACAAAAGTCAATTAGTAAAGAAATAACAAGATTCCACAAGCGCTCAAACTTTAAAAACTCACAGAGCACATGTCAAAGGATACCTTTTTACTCCCCAGTCCTTTTAAGTTAGCTGTCTTCAAAGCCAGCAATTTAAACTCAAGAATATCAAGCCGTACCCTAAAACATGTCGGACTCTGTTAATACAGATTAATTTACTGAATTCACAGTAAAGAAAATAAATGTTATAGCCGTTGCGGGACAGGTTTCAAATTCTAGATATTGATGCACTCCCCACTAAGATCATGCTCTAAAAATACAGTTTGGTGATACAGCAGAATAAAATATTAATCTCTTTCCACAGCAATGTATGCAAGCACTTTCAAAACCCAGTTATACCATATCCAAATCCTTTCTTTAGGAATTATTTATAGACACTCCTTTTCAAACGCATAATTCATATACATATTTAACCTTCCAATAACACTAGAATATTTAACACACTAAACAAAGCTTTTATTTGTTCAGCTTTATCAGCATCTTGCTCAACAGACCAGCAAAACATCTTAACCTTGTAGACTTATAAAAGCATATTCCCTGTAACGCACAGCTCTGCTGTATTTCATTAAAACAAAGTTTTAACAGATTAACTTGCTCTTGGCTTCTAATGAATAAACAAATTTGAATGCTGCCTTTTCTTGGAACACAATTAATTACATTTGTACATCATTGTAAAGCAAAAGGGCAAGGGGAATTCCCCAGCAGAGATTACACTGATTATTTTCTATTCAAAACACATGCATGTTCCTAAATACAGAACAAGACAGAATATTTTGGAGAGAAAAATTAAGGACATCCACCAAGATAGCAAAGAAAATTAAACAGCAGAGAACCACCCCCACCTCCTCATCTGCAACTGGTACATGCATGCCTACTGCTGGAACTCTAGAAATCATGTTGTATTTGTATTTGTTCATAATGTACTCAAGTGAAAGCACGTCTGAAATAAAAAAACCCCACCACAATAAATGCTTAACTTCAGTCTCCAAACTAACCATTACATAGAACACATATCTCCAGTTCTATAACTGACATTCCAACCACAAATCAAAGAAGAAATTTCCTTGCTAAATCAAATAAATGTGCAAAGATGAAGTCAGGTTGGGAGCTGCTTCTACAACAGATAACATGAATTATTTTAATCCTGCACCATTTCTATTTAAGAGAAAGAAAAATATTTTCCTTATGCCGAAGGGGGAAAATAACCACCCAAGAATTAAAGCATTAGACACTACTATCCACAAGTCCAAATGAAAGGTAATTATCTGAAGAGTTTTGTAAAATACTTTTTGGAAAATACAGGCTTACTTGACACGATCCCTTCACTTCCTTTTAGTTTATGGATGTTTTGCCAGAACTTGACATGACATTTCACAATGTGATTTTTCATGACTCGGCGCTGCTGGTTTCTTAGCGCTGTATAGAGCATGTAGGGGTATTAACAGATATAATTTAAGAGACTACCTCTGCTGAATAAGGCATCTCGTAAATAAACAATGTAAGGGCTGGGGGGAGAAAATGCAAAGTACCTTCATAGTTAAAGGAGAACACTAGCAGTTCAGCTGGCCAAGACAGGAATTTTCCAGTACTAGCATCCTTCTCACTATCCATAACTAGACTATCAAGCTGTTAATTTATGTTACAATTATATTTTTATCTGAAAGATTTATCTGCAATATTTCTTTAATCTTTTGAAAGACCACTTCATTCTTCAGTATTATTCACTTCACACCTTGCAATCTGCAAGGGTTTTAATCTCCCAGAGGTAGATGTAAAGACTGAAAGGGTTTCTTGCTTAATTTTAACAATGAAAGTCCCAATAACAGAAATCCGAATAGTGATTTATTTATCAATCTCTGCAGCACCTTCGAAAGTTTGCATTCAAGACAGCCACTCTCCCTACCAGCAGTCTCCATCATCTCCTTATTAATTCCTTTCTTTTCTGCATGAATCCCACTCACTATCCTGTGTGCGAGTGCTGCAAGGTGTAAACAGCAGCAGCCGGAGAAGAGCCCATGGGTCGCGGAGCCTGCAGATCTAGGTACCAGCACCCAGAGAGTCTGGTATGCGAGAGAGGTCTGGGGGCCAGCAACTGGAGCAACTGGGATGCATGTTGCAAGGTCAGACTGCCAGCAACTGGAGAAAGGGGCTGCAGGTCACTGGGGCCGGTAGGTCCGGGTGGCAGCGGCTGGAGAAAAGACAGTGGGTCACAGGGCCCTAGGTTTACGTGCCAACAACTGGAAATGCCTGCGTGTGTGTGTTTTTCCCAGCGAATTTAATCCCGGGTACATGTGCTATGTGGAATTCATTAGCAAACTTCAAGGTGGACGAGCTGGTGAGCTGCTGTACAGGCAGGCATAAAAACTGAGGAATATTCACCGAGTACTTGCACTGATTTAATGAAAGTAATTTAAAGTTGTTTTTACTGATTTTCCTACATGTGAAAATTGCAGCATTTCAACGGAAGTGTAAATCTAATCCAATTTAATTAAATTCTCAGAAGCCTTCTCTAAATAGTATTTTAAAATTAAAAGTGCTTGGTTTGGTTTAATTTAGGCATTTATTGTTGAAAATGAAAGACCACCTGACGAAACTGAAATACGTGCATCCACAAAGGCATTTGCTTTGGTTTATTTAAAGGCTAGGCTACAGCACAAACAACTGGGAAACAGAGGAGACCCGTTTCTCCCATTCAGCCACCTTGGCTGTGCCCCTACTTACTGCGCAGTAACAGATGCAGGGAACCGCAAGGACGTGAGAGCATCACCAAAAGGTGCTAAGGCAGTGTGTGTAACGAGGCAGGCTAAATACCTGTGGGAATTCTCTTGTTTGTCTTTTGAGGATAGTCATCGCTTTGTACGTGAAAGACAGCATTTAAATTTAGTGCATTAAAAATGTATATATTGTATATATTGTTGGCGAGTCCCTGTCAACGTGCTGAGCAGAGTACCCGCACTGGGCTTTTAACTTAGTCCACTTGCAAATCTGACTAAAGGGGCTTGTTTTCGGTAAGGAGACACAAACAAAGCACTGTAGAATAGACTGCAGTCTGAACCACATCAGCATTCAGTAATGGTAATTTCAGTATCTGCTATTACACTCCTAATAGTAATGCTCAGCTCACGCACCGTAAATTCACACACTAGCTTACTTTACAGTAAGTTGTTAACGTGCTCACATATCACTAAGGTGCAACAAACACAGAAGGCTAACATAGAACAGATATCTCTGCTTATTTTCTTGCATACAGAAGCCATATATAGTCTAAAACCCAATTTTAGTTAAACTGACGCAACTTTCTTGCATAACCAACGCAGGTTTCTCTATAGGTAGGCCAGCTGCAGGAAGCGAGATGTGAAGCCAGAGCAATTTGAGTTCCCCTTCGGTAACATTATTACTTGCAAGAGATGTTGGAACCAGATGAAATGCAATAATTTGTTCTCAGTATTGAAAAGTAGAAAAGAAGAATGCGCAATTTACAGAAATGTGCAAACACGAGCGCCTGTCCTGAACATGCAGATTGGCATTTTCTTTGTTATTGCTGCTCTAGTTAGTATTCTCACCTAATCTGTTTGCAAATGTAAATTAGAATTAAATTTTCTCAACATATTTTCATTTTTTTTAAAAGTAATTTTTCTTCAGTACAAATTAATTTCCATAATTCTGAAATCTCTCTCTTTTAATCAAGATTCGAGTTATTATATCTGCTTAGCAGGCTTCTCTAGACAGCACTGTCACTGTGTTTGAAAAGAATCTAATTCAAAGTTCTGATGCTTACATCAAACAAACGACTCACCAAGTGAAACGAAAAGCTAACAAAGTTAACTGGAGGTTAATGCGAGAGGTTAGAATATGCTTCTTGCCAGCTATTTCCCTTTCAGGCTTACAGAAACTGAAACCCCAAGGCCAAAGTATTTTAAATCACTTGTTCCTACTGGACCATCACCTTAGTCCGTAAGTAAAAGTTGAATCTGTCAACATTCCTGTGGGCATTATAGCTCTGCCTTCTAGCAATAGTCCCAGTGAGCTGAACCCATTAAAAAGCTGTCGTGCCACTCATGCTGTAATAATACCTGTGCATTACAACCTCAAACACAAATACTGAGCGCACACGACATCATTTTCCTCCTCCTGGGTATAACAAAGTCATGTACAGCTGTATTACAAAGCATTTCCACTGGAAAGCATGGAGATTTAGCAGTGACCAGTAAGCCATTCACCCGGCAGTTTTTAGGACTGGGTTTTATGGCATTCAAATGGAAAGAAATGATGGGATGGAACGGTAGTCCCTGCGCAGCCCTGCCCTCTGCAGCTCCCGACCCTGGCTGCTGCTGCTTCACGAGGCAGGCGGAAAAAGAAAGAAGGTAATCTGTTGCCAAAATCCTTCTTCAAGTGCTATGTAAAATGCATTAAATGCACATGGAAATTTACATTCCTAAAAATATAAACATTACAAAGATGGGGCTACAGATTGGATTTATGCCACACTATATGACTCTACTCATCTCTCCAACTTGTCAAGAACCTGGAAGCCATGGTCATGTTCTTGATGAAATCATAATTACTAATTGACTGTTAAGTTACTTTACTGATTACACCTTTTTAGTTATTTGTAACAGAAACACTTGACTGGTTTGAATGAAAATGCTTGTCTGTGTAAGCACCAGCAGAAGCAGCAGAACAATGAGCGAAAAGGACGGTCTGTATGTCACAGGGCACTGTCCCCAGAACATCATTCCCCAGCAGTGAAACTGTAGAACATGCTGGTTATATTGAGATCAAAAGGCCTGCACTCTGATAAATCAAACCACAGCAGAAATGTCTCATCAGCCCCGCATCCCACCATCAGAAGGACGGTGACACGGTTGCAGCAGATTACATACACCATTCCCCTTCCTCTAACCTAAGAAGAGAACAGACCACATACATACATTAAGCATACATTTAAACGAGGAAAAACAGACAACGCACAGCAACTTGCGTGGCCTAAGATCTATGGAGGCCACAGACAGAGGCACAGGAAAACCCCATGATAATTGCTGATCCCCTAGAAGGCCTGAAAGATCTGCCCGAAAACTAGCTCATCATCATCATTCAAGAACCCTAGGTATGCAAAGAGAGCTGGATAGTAGTGTCCCTTTTTCTTTGCGTCCAGACAACTTGGACATGTCTTGGTACCTGTGAGTATGAGTGAGTTAAACTTAGGAGAAAATGAGAGTAGGTAAAAGTCAGCTGGCTTAATGACTCTGTAAACAAATATCACCTTCCCCTTCCATAAGACCGGGCACTGAATTTTATTACTCTCATTTCCTAACACCAGCAGCTGAGATATAAGCTTCGTATTTGTGAATTATATCCAGTTCATATAAAGTTCTGATGGACAACATGACATTTAGATTCTGCAGAATCTGAGATTCAAAAAAAAGAAAGGCAGTACGTTGTGAGACCTTACATGTGCTAAGTAGTTACTTATATGGCAGCATAAATCACTGCAGACATCTCTGGAGCAAAGAGAAAAAAGGAAGGAAAGATTTCTGAATGGGGTACTTCAATGGCACATTAGTTGCTCACACTAACATTTAATACTTGGGATTGCAAGTCAAAGTAGATGCAATCCTTGTGGGTTGGTTTGGTTAAAATCACAAAATGAGGATGTGCCTAGGCTCCTTGTGCAAATACCTCTGAGAAGGTGTCAAAATACTGTATCAAGAATTTTCTGCAAAATTCTTATTGCAAGTAGAGATACATCCAGCTTACAGTCCCATGGGGCCACACCAAAGTCACAGAAAAATGTTTGAGGCTTCAATTTTCTTCCACAAATCTGTCTTGCAACAAGAATTGTCTTTAAGTATTCAAGTTTACCTATCAGCCCGTTAGAACAAAATTAAACAGAAAACCAACACAGAAGTGTATCCCTTTTCTTCTATTCAAATCATATGCATTTTTTCTTTTTAAAAAAGTAAATTAAAAGGTAAAGACAAAACATAACTACTGAAAAAACTTGACCCAAATGAATTCTTCCATTATATATTTTGTTTAATACTCTCTGAATAATCAACTGATAGTAATAACATTAACTAGTCTGACTGCTATGCGTAAATCACTGATATTTTTATTACTTTGAATAAAGGCACCCCCCACTAGAATATACCCACTGCTCAAATGACGGCTATAGAAATAGAAAATTAACCCACCACTAGAATGATGCTATGTTGCAGCTAAATCCCATATTTCTTCAACAGTGTATTTATGTAGATTTAATTTACCTCTTTCACACCCCTCACGACTTGGTTGTAACACTGTACAGATCAACAGAAAACCTAACTAAAATTGAGCAAAAAAAGTCTGAGGAGGAAAAAAAATATTAAAAGGAAGAAAAAAAAGAAAAGAAAACCCAGAAAGGTCAGAGTCAAGAGTTACATGTATCTAGGCAAATAAAGAGTTCTGAAATAATTCTCAGAAACTATCTGAAGAAAGTACTTTGTACAAGATAAGACGCATCAACTAAAGGTCACAGCAAAGATGAAAAGGGCAGCTTTCCCAGACGCTGAAGAAAGAAAAGTTATGCTTTGGTACTCTTTCCATTGTCTCAGTCTTTCCAGTACTGAGGTATATAACAAGCCAAACACAATGCTCTTTGAAATTACCTTCCAAGGAGGACATAAAAGCCTTGCCTGCCCTTAATACCCACTACGTGACTCAAGTCAGTGACAGCATCGTGGACTCTGACACGAGTCCTCTAGTGAACCGAGAGGTAGTACGTGAAGGCATCACCCTTACTTAACTGACTTCTGCGGTGCGGGACACAGTCGTTGCAGGAGAATCAGAAGAAAAATTCCTGTCTAAGCCTCAGCTGTTCCAGCTCGTATGTCCAGTGTTTCAGTGCATGTGCACCTTTACTGTAACTTCTTATATTTCTGCAAATAGATTCACTGAAGAGTGATCTTTCAGGGATACAACAAAGACGGTTTCTCAATGTTCCATCTCGGTTTGTGGAAAGAAAAACAGAATTAAGAATTCTTGCTATCTTATCCCCACAAAACTTTTCAAGATAGGTTTACAAATGCTTGTTGCATTGGGGAAATCTTAAAAACACTACCAGACCATCTGTATCTGCATTTGGAAGCTTATTTGCTCAAACTGCACCCCCAAAACCAAGCGCCAAATTCCAGGAAATGAGTTTGTGACTAATGAGCAGCACAGAAAAATTAAAGGCTCTAGAAATTTGTTATTTCTTTTTATCCTAAGAACTTAAGTCTCAGCCTGTAATCCTAAACTTTAGTCCTAAATGTATTATCTTTCAAAATTCATTTAAGTATTATGTTTGAGCTCCATCAGACTTCTGCAAAGTAAAAAGTTTCACTGTATGTTTATTCTCAGTGACCAGGATTATTTTCTTCCCAAGAGCTGCTAATTCTGAGCATTATTATTACAACTGACAAAAAGCCCCTAAAAAATCCTGGCGATATGCCACATTAGACTTCTTTTGATAGAAGTAACAGGAGCAATTGGTTAGGAATAGAAAAAGGCAATAGAAAAAATTATTTCAGAACAACAACGTAAATAATAGGTACACAGTTGTATTTCCTCACTTTCTTTTTTCTGAATGCATCGTTAAACCTAAATTTGCCTGAAGAATTTATCTCATCAATCCACGTGTCTGCCTCAGAAGGTGTCACTATTCATTCAAAGATATTAGACACTTTGGAGAGAATTTTGGCCTTAACGATGGGATTAGACAACTCTTTTCACAGTCACTGCAGTGACAGCTGCATTCATTTCCCTCATGTACCAACTCAAAGTCAGAAGCAAATTCTCAGTTTGCAAGCCAGAACACGTTCTGCTGGACATTTACAGCCAACCACTGAAATCCCCGAAACCTGTCAATGATGTCAAACAGGACAGAAATAGATCATCTTGCTTGTTTTTCCTAGATAAACCTGCATTCATAAAAGAAATAGAAACAGAAACCTTGAAGAAAAAGGTTCTTTTTTATAACACCCACTATGAAAGCACTAAACTACTCAACTTCTCTTGGAAGAACCACTTCAAGAAAAGGAATCATATTTGTGCCTCTGTCTTCATGTTTTATCTCTCCACTTACATTGTCAGCAATAAAAACAATTTTTTTCTTTTCATTCCAACCAAAGCCTTTTCTTTTCTTTCCTTTTTTTTTTTTTTTTTTAATGAGACACACATTGATACCAGCAAGATGTATAGGGAGGTTCATCATGCCATTTTACATGCCACTAAGTAGAATAATGATGTTTGCAAATGTCAGTCCCTAACACTAGGTGAAGGACCTCAAATTTAACCAATATAATAAACATGCATTACTTCTACATTACCTTACAGTAATCTACTTACCAGATGGTTTGCAGAACAAAACCAGGAACAAAATGAAAATGAGGAAACTATTTTCAGCCTCATTCTTTATTACTGAAGATTGTTTTGACTGATAAAAGTTAAGATAGGCATCAGATTTGGTAGGAAGCTGCTTTCAGAAAGTACCACACAAACTGAGCTGTGTGACTTCAGAGAGTGACAGGCAAAAATTGGTTTCACAAGATCTCAAGTCTAAGTAATCCTTCTACGTTACATGTTTTCAAGCATTGCTGTTCGTACCCTACAAAATAATTTTTCTGATCTCCAACACAGCAACAAAGTAAGAAGTGGAGCTTTAATTAGGAATGAATAAAACAAGAATACTCACGCTGACCCCACCGGCCTGTTCTTGGATTCAAATAATTTGGATAAAGTCCATTAGGACGATCCATTTTTTGAAGTAACTTCCGAATGTGCATGACCTAAATTAAATCAAGAATCAGGATCACCACTAACAACATTCATCTGCTCTCTGCACACAGTTAAATCTAATCTTTTTTCTTTTTCCTTTTTTTTTAGTAGTACATTTTCTTAATCTGAACGCAGAAGCTTTCTTGAGGGCTTCCTGCAGATTAGTACATTTTTGGTTTTGTTTTTAAACAACTGCTCACAAACTTGTTTAAAAATTATTTTTAAATGTATGCTGAAACAAATAAGAAAACTTCTGTTATCATAAATTTCTGCTTGAAAAAGTCACCTACTTGGTAACAGAAATACAAGTATGAAAAAATTTACCTGCTATCAAGAATGCAAATAGAATTCAATATAGAAAGTATTTAATACAATTTATGATGAAACAGTATAAAAGACACTTGTATGATAAAAAACTGAATTTGACACCTACCTTGTTGTAGTATACGGGGTCCCCTGTCAAATAGCTGAGGTGGACAAATTCCATATGCAGAGTACCAAATTCAGCAAGGATGCTGCTGCCGGCAGAAGCCCAGCCCCAGTTTCGACCCACACCGCTGAATTCCCACAAATATGCATAAAAAAGGGAGAAAACAACAAAAAATGCAGAGTTACTGTGCACAGCACTAGTAACAACCACCACAGCAAATTAAACAAGTAACAGTAAAATATTAACCCGTACTTAAGATTACAGGACTTGATTGATCAGTTGGTTCATTGGTTGGGTCTTTTTCAAAAGAAGATACCATAACCTCATCAACAAAAAGTCCTGTGCTTAAAAGATACAATATCTTGATGTCCCAGAACTACAATGACTTAACATTGGGCCCATTCTCGATCATTGTTTATTCATTGGAAGCTCCCAAGAACAAGAATCAAAAGCAATTATCAGACGAGAAGAGTATCCTCCTGAGGGCGGCAGCGTTCGATTCCTTGTTCTGCCAAACATCTGCTGAGTTCCCGTTACTTATGTGGGATATGCTTCGAGTCGGGATTAGACACTCCGGTAGGACGGGAGCTGGCCCTGGCTGTACCTCCATAGGAAAACACTATGTTTACTGTAGGTAGAATATCATGAGTTCCTCAGACTCACATAAACAATCAACAGAAAGTATCATATACCTCCTATCTTTTGCACTCTAAGAGATACCATCTTGCTAAGTTGTAACTCCTAAATTACATCTGGTTTAATCTAATTTGGGAGTTTTCACCACCTTTCAGCATCAGGTCTTGTAATTTCTGAAGTTAACTACGTTTTCCTAGAGATTAGTTTTACTTCCTCTTGTAGAAGATTTCAGTTATCAGTATGACTCCAATCAACTAGGAACGCCTTCTTACTTAGTTTTTAAATTACAAATTAGAGAGAGGAAATGTAAAGGAAAAATGTTGGTTATGGAGCAGTATTTGCAGCTCTGACCCAAGACATAACAACACCTTTTAAAATACAGTAACTGCTGTTTACAAAATGATAGCTTGTCTCATGGGTTTTTTGGTACAGCTCTCAAAAAGAGAAAATCAAGTGTTTCATTATGAATACAAAAGCTAATAAAAGACAAGTCAATAATTTTCAGGTCTTGTCTTTTACAGCATGCCAGCCTCACGATAAGTGTTCTCATATATGGCTGCGACTGTCACTGCCCTCTGGCACGCCAGCCACTATTTTCCGCTGTGATGCTGGCTGGTTCTGTACATTACCGAGAGACTGACACAGTGAATTCATAAACCATATCAGCACGCAGGAAATTTCTGGTGCTCCAATCCTTTCCCCTCTGCCTACTGCAAATCCTCCTCCCTGGTCCTGCTTTTCTGACTGTGCTCTGATATCCGACCTGTGCAATCGGCCTCCGTATTATTTTACTATTAAGTATCCGTGCATCTCCTGCTTGCAGCTTCTTAAACCTTGCCTATGTTGGTCGAGCCAGTGAACCAGATGCCTGTGCTGCTGCCCAAGGAGTATGGCCACCTGGGCCCTTCAAACATACTGGAATCACGGTCCAGGATTGGGCTAAACGTAGGAAAAATAAAAAACTAGCTTGCACGCAGAGGAAGTTCACACAGTATGAAACTGCAGGAAGAACACAAGACTGAGTAAACCATAATGCTGTGCAGAAAGCGCATAGGGAAATTTAACCTAATTGTACACAAGTTCAAAAAATGGGGAAAGTGCAGCACGGGCAAAGCAGAGAAAACCACGCAAGGGTGGTGGGGCCCTGCGCCAACAGGAGGGCAAACCACAGCTCCATCGTCTTCGCCCAGGGAGTGACAGCGAAGGGAGGATTGTTTCCTGATCGCAAAAAGGCACGGAAGGCTAATGCTCTCAAAGTAGTCCTAAAACCTCTTCACCATCCAACAAAGCACAACAAATACCTCTCCTAAAAGAAAAACAATTTAAAAGAACTCAAAAACTCTTTGCTATTTACTATCCCAAATTGCTTAAGTGCACGCACAGTCTAGACATGCACCCCAATTCAGCTACTGTTTAAGAACATAATAAAAATTTAAAAAATGCCTTGCATCAGAAACGCGCTCTCAAAATCTGAGGGAAATCCCAGCACTGAACAAGCACTACAAGTTAAATTAGACAAGGCAATTCTCTTCCACAAGGCAATCCAAACCATCTAAGTTCAGTGTCTGACCTGACCAGCCATCTAAAGGAGCCTCTCCATCTCCATAGACCATAGTGGACTTCAGCACACTAGCCCTTAGACCTAAACTGAACCATATAATGAATTAACATCTTCAGAGTCCCATCATCTTCTCAAACATTGTGAGTCTTCTAAAGGTAACATAGAGCTCACACAGTATACAAAATCCTGTAAGTTCAACCATGGCCTGCAAACAATTTTGGTTTTTACTAGGTTCTTTAATTGACTAAAGAATCAATGATTAAGCTCTAGGGCAATACATGGTATAATACACTGGGTATGTTCCAATAGCATGTTGAATTCTTATTGCAGAATCAGGAGAAAAAAAATCACGGTCACAATTTATTTCAGTTAATGAGGTAGAATGCTCTGAACTCTATTAGAATTCTTCTGAAGTGCCAGGAATGCCCATTTGCCTGCATCTTCTACAGTTCCACTACAAAGAAAAACTGATATATGCCATTACTAATTTTAAGATGGAGGGAAGGGGAGGAACACACTGCCCCACAAAAGAAAATTCATTACCTTTTCAGATTCACCATTGCCCATGGTATACCCGTAGGTGTGTTGAAGGCTGGAAGAAGTTTTCCTGCCAGTTGCACTGCTTTGATCTTGAAAACCTAAGATAGTAGGATCAATTGCAAATAGTTACAAAGTCTGATTTCTCCCCAAGAACTATAGAATGACATTTCCTTGTCCCACCCACCTCTTCGTATTAGAAAAGCTTTACATTGTAAAAAATATATTAACTTATCATTTATTTTTCACTTGTTCATTTTATAAATTTCATTAAGATTTGAACATGAAAAGAAAGCTTGTCATTTTCATTTCTTTCCTTCCGTGCTCTCCAGCAATAGCGCTTAGGTTCCTATTAAAGAAGAATATCAATTCTCCTCCCACCGCCCTCCACCAATATTAGGAACTTCAAGTGCTTTCTAAACCAGTCTTTAAATTATACTTTATATTTTGCAGCTAAAAAAAAAAAATAAAAAAAAAAAAAAAAAAATCAAACGACAACTCCTCCACCCCCCACTCAAGTACTTGAACTTTTATGAACTTCCAATCTCTTTTTAAGGATATATATATATATAGTGCAAGTGCAGACAGCGTTCCTATTCTTTTATGAACACTGTCTACGCAAAACCATATATATGCAGTTTCCTGTAGCTTTTCCTTCATTGATAATGCATAGGAAAAATAATTATAGACTTAATCTTCCCTCTCAAGTCTGATTACTCGTAGAAATTACTGACGGGACAAAGTGTCTTTCATTTCTAGTGTCATTTCTACTTACTTTTGGAACATAACTCTGTAAAAGCCTTATTCAGAGCCTAAGTTTATTAGGTAAATGAGCAACTGGGATAAAATTCCTTCTAAGCCTACAGGAAGCATCTTTTCCAAGAAGGCATATTTGGTAGATCCCCATGATGTAAAACTGTTTTTACCAGCTAGTTGCTAGAACACATTTTAATTAACTTGATGTTATCACTACATTTCTGAAAAAGTATCTTCTTAATTTAGAGATAACATTATTCAGCCGTTTATTACATGTTTGTGCAGTGCTTCAAAAAGAGCTACCATGCCCTAAAATAACTTATGCAACATGAACATACTATAGAAACATTTTTATCAACTACCTGACCAATACTTTGTAATTGAGAAGAATAAGAGCTTTAAGGACAACTACAAGACAGCTCTGTTAGATTTATAAAAAGGATTTCTCCCTTTTGTAAAGTCTACAGGAGGAAAACAGAAGAGGTGCTCACTAGAAAAGCAAGCTCAAAAGTAGCTGAAAAATAAGCAATCAAGAACATCCTGATTTTTCACATGAAGGTGGGAAAAGATCAATATCTTAATATTTGAGGAGATGACTAGTGAGACATGAAATAAACCAGAAAAGAATATTAAAGATGACATCTAATTGTATTTGATGCAGTGGAGTATGGAGAGATGGAGGTGGATCTGAAAGCAATGAGCCAGGAAAAAGAACTTCTACAGAGGTACTCTAAATGAATTGTAAGATGGGATAAGACTAAACTGAAAAAGAAGATACCTCAGAACATGATTTGATAGAATTGTGAAGTAACAGAGGCAATACGGCTTGAATGATTTTTAGCAAAGATACTGTCAAGAGACAGTCTTTGAGAAAATATGCAGAAATTTATCAGTAAAATCCAGATAACACTCTGACCTTGAATAAAGGACCAAGTCAAAATAGGAAGGCGTAGCATAAGAGGTATAATACAGGTGGAGTCTATGGTAACTGGAGGAAAAAGAAACCCTGAAGAGAACTAAAAGCTCTATCTTGGCCCAGTTACATGTAAACTACCTGATTTGCATCTATAAATATGTGTCAAAAATTCACGCTGAACTTTTAGGTTTTTAAGAGTAGATGGGTCAAGACCAGAGAGAACTATCCACACAGAGTCATCTAAAGGGAGTTCCTCTACAGCACTGACAAGCCGCAACACCTAACCCAGAACAGAATGATGACTTCCAGTTAAATGGTACAGAGTTCAGAAAGACATTTGTGGCACAAATTTGTTTAGCTTTAGCTTTTGGACCCTGGACCCTCTGAAAGCACTATGCATTACTGTGTTATTCATTAAGAAAAGATAGGGAAACATTAGGGTAAGACTCCTCCATAGGAGAACATCCCTAGAAACATCCTCACTAGAAGAATATTCTTAATGGCCAACTATTTACATACCACTGTCCAGTACTACGATATCTGGGAAACAAGTTCTAGTACTGGAAGCAGTTTTTCATACAAGTGTACGAAGTAAAGGTTGAGCTGATCTAAATGCGCATGAATCTAGACAAGGAGGGTTAAAGCAAGGCAATCACCGTGCCAGCCATTTCGGCACGTGAGCAAACCAGACGTCGGGGCGGCAGCAGTAAGCGCTCGTTCAGACCACCACGTTAGCAGTACCTGCGGAAACTTGCTGAGATTAGAGGGTCCTTCCCGGCACCTCTGTTGGGTTGAAGACCCTACGTAACCACTGATTTAGCATCACAAGGGAAACCTCTACCTCTCTCTATCCCTCTCACCCAAGACTGAATGCAAGGAAACACTTAAAAAAATTGGCTGAAGACACGTCTTTACTTTCGATTACTGCAATCTCAGTCCTATCTCACTGCTGGTTCTGGATAACAAAACCACTTAATGCTTGACACAGCATTTACCTGCGCAGAGTGGAGTGAGAACTGGGAGATGGCTGCATAGGTTTTTATCAAAGTGACCAGAAGAGCATATTTGGAGAGACGGAGGGAAAAGAAAGAAATGCAGCAAGCAGTGGTGGGTGAGATGCCTTTTATGGGACACTGTGGACATGACCAGAGGGCTCTGCCAAGCTCATTAAAGTGACTTCTTTTGTTAAGTTTCAGACACACCGTAAGAGCAACAGTAAACGCCTCCGGCTATAGCTTTTAAATAACATGCTGGCATCAAACAACATGGTTACTTATCCGATAGTAAGTATTTTTACTTTTTTTTTTTTTTTTTTAAAAAAAAAAAAAAAAAACACCCAACAGGTTGAACTGATAGATTCTATTTCAGCCTTGGCAGTTCCCTGTTGACAGGCAATGCATTTCAAGAAACATATAGGCAAGAAGAACAGAGAAGAACAAAAAATGAATGGATGCCTTGAAAATAGAGCTCATTAGGAAACAGTAAAAGAATTGGGGTTATTTAGTCCAGAAAAAAAACGTTCAAGAGAAGACAAGATAATGACTTTTCAGTATAGAAAAGGCTAATACAAGGAAAAGGAAATAATTTTTTTCATGGATGTGGAGAATACAAAATAACACCAAAATGGAGCAAGGGAAAGTAATTTAGTTATTAGGAAAAAGTTGGCGATAAGGATAATTAATAGCGAAGCATGACTGTGATTACTGCAGAGTCATCACTACAGCTTTTAAAAACGCACTGTACAACACATGCAACTACGAAGACTGACGAGATTTGACCCTGCCAGGGAACAGACGAGTAACTGAGAACTACACAGCTTCCTTACCACTCTTCCAGTCATACTGCTGGGTTTGCGTGGCGGGGTTTTGGGTTGCGGGGGAGGCTACAGGGGTGGTGTCTGTAAGAAGCTGCCAGAAGCTTCCCCTATGTCCGAAGGAGCCAATGGCAGCCGGCTCCAAGTTGGACCCGCTGCTGGCCAAGTCCGAGCCCATCAGAGGTGGTGGTAGCACCTTTGGGAGAACAGATTTAAGAAGGGAAAAAAACCCCTGCTGTGTAACAACAGCAGCGAGAGGAAAGGAGTGAGAATGTGTGAGAGAAACAGCCCTGCAGACCCCCAGGTCAGTGAAGGAGGGGAGCAGGTGCTCCAGGCCGTATTTACCTTGACTCCAGAACCTTTCATTATATATATTTTTTTTCCTCTTCCCAATCCAGCTGAGGATGGGGAGTGATCCAGCAGCTTTGGTGGGTACCTGGCATCCAGCCAGGGTCAACCCACCAAAATTGCCAATTAGTCAAATAGCTTGTGCACATTCCATACACGCAAGCGGAAAGTGTTTTGTCTCTCTCGGGGCCTTGTACCTACTCTGTAGACCCACGCAGCACCAGTAACGGGTGCATAAATCACAGAGACCACTCACCCCCAAGTTTCCTTGCTAGCACAAGCTCCGAAGTAGAGACCCCTGTAACAGAGAGGGAGTCACAAAACCCACAAAGACAACAGGTCTCAAAGAAGTGCTGTTCCTGCAGGATAACTCAAGTATTTTTTCAAATGTGCATTCACACTAGCATTAATTACAGAGTTTAGCATGTAGTGGCCTTAAGATGTGGAGGTAACTGATCAGAGTCTTCTTAAAGTAAAGACCCCATAACAGTTCTAGAAACACATCCTGTTTTGAAGACACAGAAATACTGTTCTAGGAAAACATGTATTAATCCCAGAGTGGCCGTTCTGTCCATTCTCAAAATATGGACAGTTTTTCAGAAAATTTTTAGAAACCACCATAGACTTGGAGAAGAATTTCCATTTTACACAGCAAAAACTAATACACTAAATCCATCTAGGAGAGAGTGAAAATTAGCAGAAAAAGCAAAACCTAAACCCCAAATCGGATAAGTGGATCCCTCATTAAGATGAAAACATCAATCGTTATCTACAAACTAGTGTGTACAGCAGACCAGCTGTGAGGGCCTGAATCGCTGTCACTCATTAAATTGATGCTTAAAATATCGAACCTGCCAGCCACCCCACAATATGAAACTTGCTCCTGAGCCTATTAATCCAAGTAAGGCCAAAACATTCAGCAGAAAAGGCCTTAAAGATCAAGATGATTCTTCAAAAGCCTTATTGATTTATCCAGTGACTGCTGAGATGCATGCCTGCAACTCTTAGAAGACTATATTATGCTAATACTGCTGTTAGGTGTTCCCTTCCAGCACTGTGAATGGCAAACAGCCTCAAATGGCCTCTGTTCCCATTTCTGAGGGGGATTATAGATGTTTTATACAAATAAAGAATCTCTTTCATTTATGTGCATAGATCAGCCTTTGAGTCATTCTTCTTAAACAGTAATAAATGCCAGACTTCTGCTTAATCTCACAGTTATTAACTAGCGAGTATCCATGGTCATGCAATGTGGCTGGTTCTGTAGGTTTGACAACTTTTGATCCTCAAAAAAACATCAGACAAAACAGATATACCGCAGAAGTTCACAAAATTGTAGTACTCGCACAATCAGTAGTGATACTACCAAATCCTGCACACATTTCCTTCGAACACTAAGCACGAAGATGATGAGGCAGACCCATCTAATTACTGAACACAGATAAAAAAACCAGAGCATCTGACAGCAATACTAGACTCAGACCCTTGAGGAAAATATTTGGTATTTCTTGGCCCAATCCAGAACAGTTATCTTTCTACGTTCCGAGTTCAATCTGCAGTAGTGAACTCTTCGCTGCCCTTTTGTGGCTAACCACCCATTTCAAGCTCAGCTTGTCAGATAGGACTTTCTGCATGAGTAGAGATAGAGGCTCGTGGTGTGATTTACCGCTGAAAATCAAGCAGCATTGTCACACACACACAAAAGGTAACTAGCTTAACAAGCATTTCTGTTTTGTTGCCTATTTATATATAAGCCTTACTGCATAGGAAGAAGGTGTCTGCATGTCAGGTGAATAGCTCTAAGTTCCAACGCACTTTCCCCCTCCAAGATTGGGAACTCCTGGGTTTTACAGTGTTCCTATGGCATCTCCCCACTGCAGGTGGAGGCCATCCTGCTACCAAGAAATGAAGAAATTACTCCCTCTTTACAAATTTGCTTCTAATAAATTCCACAGATTTAATTACAAAGGCATCTTGTGAGATGAGGGAGAGGCAATAAGATTCTGGTTAACATTTCAGCTATCATAGTATGAATTGAAAGTGGGAGAGCACTTCAGCTGTATTTTATAGATGTTTGTGAGTGATGATTGAAGTGGTATGCCACATCTAGAATTGGTCCTGGAGAACATAAATCCATGTTCATGTGAGATTTAGCAAGGCAGCTACAAACTACACCACCTGTAGAGGTGAAACAAGGTAGAATTACATAAATAGAACAGCACCTCTTCAGCATTGTAGGTCTCTGGAGTCATAGCAGATGTTCAGGGAAGGAATATTTGCAGATACTATAAAGACAATGCCATAGCTAAGGTACTTCTGCTGTCTTTGGTGAGCTGTAATGATTACCAAAGTACTCAATGAGCAACACTTAGCATTTCTAGAAGACTGAAAGTCTTTAAACAAGAGAAGACTTACCCTGCAAAGGGACACTCTGTGAATTTATATTACTTTCGCTATGACAGAAAAAAAAATATAATATGGAAATGAAAAATCTAAGCCCATCTCAGCAGTCTAAGATCAGAGTTAAAAAAAAAGAAAAAAGGAATCAACTTGAATCTGGACTACAGTGTCAACTTCACCAGCTTCTTTGTGAGGATTTTATGGGAGACAGTGCCAAAAGCCTTACCGAAGTCTAGATAGACAATATCCACTCCCCTCTCTTCACCTCCCAAGCCAGTCATTTCATCGTAGGTTATCACAGTTGGTTGAGCATGACTTGCCCTTTGTGAATCCATGCTGGCGACTCCCAGTCACCTTGCTGTTCATGGGCCGGGGATTCGTTTTCCAAGATTAGTTGCTCCATCACCTGCCCAGGGATTGAGGTAAGGCTGACCGGCCTGTAGTTCCCTGGGTCCTCCTTCTTGCCCTTTTTGAAGGCAGGAGTGACGCCATTCATCTTGTGTGTTAGCTTTGGCACCCAACGATACATATTTTAACCTTAGCCTTTTAAGCTATTACACTTCCATAAGGCATGCGGCTGTTAACACACAGAAGATTTACACAGGCACAGAGAAAGAAACTGGGCTTAATTCCTTAACTCTAACAGTCTCCAAAATCTTAAAACACTGCAACATTCACCCTGAGGGAAGTCCAGGGTCGGTTACTTCTGTTCACGCAACTGTTGCTGCAGAGTCCTCCTGTGCTGTAAGAACTCTGGTCTCTCAAGAACCACAGGATAAAGCAGATAGTACATAGTCCATAAATATTACATAACTTGCTGATTTACTTGTTTCATGAGCCAATAAATGCTTCATGAAATGTTCTTAAAAAAAACCACCAAACCATACCAAAACAAAAAAAAACATTATCAATTCAGCAAACTCATAAAGTCAACATTTATGACTGCCACGTCGTGCACCAACTCTGATTCAGGCCTCTCTTCCCTTTAAAGGTCTCTAAAGTCAAACCAGTTTTTCTGCACTAAAATAAAAATGCCTTTGTAAAGAGATTTTCTGAAACTCCCTTAGTTTTCCAAACATGCAGGCTAGACTGACATGTTCTTAGCTGGCAACACTGCACATAAGACTTCTACAAATACTTTTGTAAAAGAAAATCTCACTCTATACCTCCCTGAAATATATGCTTTTGTTGACAATTTGAAAGAATGGTAGGAAGGCAAGAAAGGCTCTCCAGTTTCAGATGATGCATGAAATGAGGTGATGTAACAGTTGCCTCTGATCTAAAAACCAAGGCTACACAAGCCTAGCTATCCTTAGTATCTCTGTCTGGAGATTCAGAGATTCAGCTTGTAAAAAATTTCTAATGCAGCATATCAGAATTATCCTGACTTCAAGGAAAAAGCTGCAACTGCACTCTGCATTCTACTTCTAAAACAAAAAGCTCAGTAAAGCCCGTAGGACCGTACAGGTCCATTCATACACCCAAGTTGCCAGATCTCCTCTTTCCTAGAGACTCTAGACTGTTCTGAGATGAAAATAAAGGTCATGGTTTTTTGGAATACTGAATACAGGGACAGGTAAAGCACTAGCAAAAGAGATGACAAGAAACTACCCCATCACATCAACTGATCTGGATGGACTAGACAACTGTACGGATTGTCCAGCTCATAGTTCACAGGCGAGTTTCACCACATCCAGTGCACACAGGTGACCCGTGAGGGGTTACAAAAGTGACCTGGCCTTGGGTTGCCTTGCAGCCCTGTCCCTGTGCAGAGATGCCTCACCAGAGCTGGGTGGACAGCTTAGCCCTGGCTTGTCTGATAAACCCGAAACTAAACAGGGCGGTGGCTGCGCCATTCAAAGACCCAAAACCCGAACTGAGCCTTGAAATCCCTTAACAAATAGTATACCCTGAGTCTCAGTCCAACCACTATTCAATTGCCCGAGGAAGCAAGGTTAAAAAAAAAAAAAAAAAAAAAAAAAAAAAAAAAAAAAAAAAAAAAAAAAGCTGGAGGGTTTCAGCTTCAGTTTTAAGTGACAGCCTTGTGTATTCAAACAATCACAGACCAGCAAAGGAAAGATAAGGGGAAACTCCGCTCAGATATACACAATCCACCTAGGCATATATCATAATCCACTCAGACATAGCCATACACACCATTCCACAAGTCAGGGGATAAAACCCCTAAGATTCAGGTTGGAAATGGGGGAGTGACTTCTGCAACTATACAGTTGGCTTGTGAAGGAGACCCTTCCCCGCCTTGCTCGGGACGCCGGTCGAGGTAGCTTCCCTGGGATTGAGAGCCCTCACCTGCAGGGCTAAGTGAGTATTGTTTATGCTTAAAGTTTGTAAACACGTGTGTGCTTGTAGTTGTCTGTGAATCACTTGTGGTTGTCACAGTGTACTACTCTTCCTTTTAAAATGGTAATAGTGCATCCCTCCATTGTATCTGTAAAACCTGCAATAGTGGCATGTTAAGCCTGTAAGTGAAGTTCAAATAAATCATTTGCTTGAACCTTGCAGTTAAGTCTTTTTCCGCCACAACAACCCAGGAAAACTATCGTAGTGGTAGTTGCTAAGTTAAGAGTTGTACTGAAAAGCATTAAAACACCTATCTAATCATGTTGTTCAGCTACAGTCTACAAATGAGCAGAAAAATACTTAAACTGCATCAGTTAAATGCAGATGTTATCTAGTTGACTATAACTTTTCCTACTTATGTTTCACAAATTAGCAATTATATGTTCAAATGTTGCTTCTTAGATAGAAGGTAATAAATACTACGGTGGTTTTCTACTATCAGCAGGGAAAGATTTGCAGACAGAATTCTTAAGTGATACTATCTTTATCTTCTACTGAAGTTTTCCAAAGCTGCTTTCCTGGACAACAGACGAGAGGAATCTAGTTACTGTTCACTGAGGCATCTCTTAGGATCTAATGAAATATTCATTGGTTTCACACTATTGATATTTTTGAAAAATCCACATGAGAAAGTTTGTGCATATATCAGCTTATTGGAAATATTTGACATTTTTGCTCTAGAAGATCTAAACATAAAAATTTGGCATGCACTGGACAACCAGCTAAACACATTTAAACTACCTGGCACTGGCTAATAATACCTCAATTAAACTGCATAATTTCCATTCACTTCAATAGCCGTATCAGCTTCCTTGGCGTGAGTTTCATGCATATCTGAGTAGAAAAGTTACACGTTCTCCGTTTTTAAAGGGCCTTCAAATCTGAGGCGCTTTACACCAGTCAGTCAACATCACAGATCACTTAAAATTCAGAATAAATGCAATGAAAATCTGGCATATAAATGCCTCCTCGTTCTGATCATTCCCGGAAGATATAATGCGCTGTTTCTCATCCCGCCTAACCGAGCCAAAAACGATGGCAGTCTCGAGTTCATTTTCTCTTCTATTATTATTATTAGAAAGTTGCTTTCAGCCTAGGCAATTTTTGTGCTTTATCCTTCCTGCTTTTCATCTCTCTGACTTCTTCACTCTAAGTTGACCTGCACAAGAAGTATTAACCTGCCAGATTAGTTACCGTTGTAAATAAATCGTCTCAGGACTAGAAGCAACAATCTTGAATTTGCACCAGATACCAATCACAATCACTCATGCCTAAGCATGCTCTAAGGATGCAAGCGGGCTTTTAAAAGACTCTCTCTTCAGATGATTTCTTCTTGCTGTGGGAGCTACTGTAGCACAGGGAACCAGATGTGAGAGCACAGACAATGCCTGGCATCTGGCTTAAATGTTCTCCCACCAGTTGCCGGCAGCAAGAAAGACTTAAAGAGTGTGGGAAAAGGGAATGGAGAAAGAGAAGGGAGAAAAATGAATCTGAACGGCCATCGGGAAACCAAACAAAAGGGCCGTCGAGGGACAGAAGATCAGTGTGGAGCTTTGCCAGCCGGGAAGCGCAAGTGGTAAAAGATCGGGCTTCCAGGCCCCCTCCTCATCCAAGGTGAAGTGCCAGGGAGAAGTCGTGAAAGAAAAGAAGAGAGCAGGAACAGGAGCTGAAGGGAAGAAAGAAGAGGCATCAGGAGGAAGGACAGGGAATGAACGGAGGGCGAAAGCAGACAAGACATAACAAGGAACCATGGAGGGAGTGCCTAGAGTATCGTTGTGAGGACAGGAGTATGAGAAACACCCTGGGGAATCTGACAGACGAAGAACGCTTTCTCATCTCCAGAACATATTCTTAGGACCTAGAACTGACCCTAACATATCAGCCCCTCAACATGCCTTTGTAGCCAAACACATCCAGGCAAAGCAAATGGTAAAAATGAATCTCGGGTAGCTTGGGGTTTTTTTATTAATTAGTCATCTTTGGTATTTTGGTACTACCAGTTGTTCTACTAAATTAAGTAACAGACTGCATTATGTTCCTGAAGGTCCTAACTCAACTGATGATCCGGTCTCTCTGTTGTTTTTAAGAAGGAAAATCTGTATCAGGAACCCTAAGAAATGGTTCTGAAGTCAAGTAATTAAGCTGTTTGTGCTATACTTACAAGTCTTATAAGAATCCTTTTCATGCAATAAACATTACCTACCTTCTCTGATTATTAATCTCTCTTGACACTGGCTTTTTTTTTTGGTAACACCTACTCCTAATGCTTTCTCCACTCATGTCAAATACCTCCTTAATTACCCATATATTTTTCTCTGCCATGTCATCTTTTTTGTCCTTAGGCTCTGTGCTTACATTGTATCAATTTCTACTTTCTGTCTCAGTTATTCCTGTCTCCTGTTTCTCTTGAATGTGCTGCCAAGCTTTCCATTTTAAATTAATCTCAATTTCCCCTTTAGACTTTGCCAGAAATGACTCAGTCCCCTTCAGACTGTATTTTTCTTTACAAAAAAAGTTAAAACAAAGATGAAATTACATATTGTTTCACACTACATGCACTCATTACACACAGCCTCCCTCCTCCCATTGGTATGATGTAACAGATTGCAATGCAAAAAATCCCAGTCTAGAAAAAAATAATTTTAGAAATCACATAGCTTTTACATCTTCAAAAATATATCCTTTACACAATGTCAGATGCAAAAATACATTACGTTGCACCTGATGAAAGTAAGTAAATAGTATTTTGTGGGTTTGCTTTTTTTTTGGACTGATGAACTGGCTTGTTTTCACAGATTTACAGACATACTTAGCTTATCTACAGTTAATATATCTATTAGGACCAAGTTCTGACAGAAAATTAGTTGGCAAACAAAAGCTATGAGCAATGAATTAGTAAGCACTGAATCTTCATAGTTGCATAAATTCTGCAAGGCACTTGAAAAACCAGACATTTCGTTTGAAAAATGTTGAGATAAACACCCTAAACTCCTGCAGCATAATTCATTGATCTCAAGGCCAGGAATTGGACAAAAATTTTCTTTTATGCCATGCAAACAAAAATCAAAAAGGCTCATCAGAGCAACAGTTTGATCATCTGTATGAAATAAAGCATAACGACCAAGCTTTTCTTTATACAAAGCATAGTGACTACATCAATAAGTAGTATTTAAATGAAACATTTCTTCCAGAGATATATCTGGACTGAGTCATATACCACATACTGTGTCCAAGAGGCATAACTATCAGTCTTGAACCTTTTCATGATTCTTCTACCGCCTCAAAAGAACATGATTACCAAGAAGTTTGCAGCATACCAACAGTGGCCCTTTATTAATGACTTAAACAGAAAAAAATTCCTCCTTGCATTCAAAACTCCTGTTTATAAATCCAAATGCTCATAGGTCTATTGCCACAGGATTCATACCAAAAGTTCAAACTGAGCTGCTTGCCTTTTGTGAGTTCCATGTATTCTTCAAAGCCACACCTACTCACAACACATTCCCTCGTTCTGTTCCCATGTGGGTCTGGCCAACGTGGGTCACTTGTTCTTTTTCCAACTTGCAGCCTGCACCTACACCTTTGGCAACGTTAAAACGGATTTAATTTATACAGGCCGAGCTGAACGATTGATTAAATTTCTCCTGAGTTTTCTATTTATTTGCTATCTCAACATGAGCAAATCTACAGTCAGCTACAAATTCTTATGAGAATACTTTTATTGTCAAGTCACTACTACACTGATGATCTCTTACTTTCCATTAAGTGAATTTCTGGGATGGGGAGGAGGAGTGAAATCAAACTAGCTGGCTCAGCTCACAGATACCTAGGTCACCTTAAAGGACCTTTTCTGAAAATGGACATAGTTGTGTTCTTTTGGGCTAGGCACTTATCTGCAATTTTGTATTTTGAATTAAAAAAATGAATGTTAATAGGCTAGGCAGCTTCTTGGTCATTTCTTTAAAGACTTGTTTGCTGATCACCCAATTCATACATGGTAACACAATACTAAGGCAGACAGCATCCTCTTGATTCCTAACAGACTAGAAGAGTTAACCATCTTTATCATGTGATAGGTGCCCACATCATTAGAGGCAACATGATTTTTGTCAATATTTTTGCTAGTTGTTAGTGGTTTTGCTTAGCAGTCATTGTAGCATTCACGGCATTTATTTTTCTCTCGCAGTACCTAAACAGTTTTTAATTTTCGAACTCCTTTTCAAGAGGAAAACATAATAGTTAGTACTGACTGCAAACAAGTTCCAAAAGGCACAACCAGCCAAAGATGCCAGGTTTTAAAGCAGTATCATGTCTAGAGTTGTATTTTTGTTTTGTTTTAAAGCAGAAAACGATCCTGCAGGAAGTAGTCTGTTGGCAAAAGAGAATGCCATACTCCCTTCTCTGGATCAGGTCAAGCATGAAAACCCTCACTGCAGGTGCTAACTGAGGAGGAAAGAACATAGGAAAACTCAGTGGGTAAAAATTAATGTGTTACTGTCTCAACAGTAACGCCAATAAATGAATGTCTGGAAAACTAACAGGTAAGATACCGTGCTTGCTGTCACTGGTGTCCATCAGCATCTGTATGGCTTAAACTACTGAAGAGGGAGCCAAAAACGAATAGACATGGTCATCAGGTAATACATGGCATGCAAGTAGTTACAAATGATCTATTCTTTCTTAGCTTTTATAGCCCTCTACAGGAACATGATCAAAAAGTGAGTTTTAAGAGTGGCTATCACTGCATAGTTATTGTATTTTCTATTGCTAAAACAGCTTGTCCTTTATTTCCACCACTTTAAAGCACGTTATACCAACAGGCAAACCTATTTCCAATCAGAGTAGAGGAAACAAAACTGCAATTAAGTCAGTTTTCCCTTCTTTTTCTGCTCTTCAGGTGCCGTGCAGTACAAAGGTGCAACAATAAATTGGGCTTAGTGTCATTTGCCAGTCAAGAAAATGTTTACTACAAGCCTAGTAAACGGAAACTGCACAAGGATTACAACCTGCACTGCAGCAAGCAGTGGCAATGCCAATATGTGACAATGCTTTAAAACTCAAGAAAAAAAAAGATATATTTTTTTCAGGCTGTGTCCTGTTAGAGACCAGTGAGCTGTCACAACCATTTATGAATAAGCACCTCATCTCCTGGCAACACACCGAAATCTCATCCTTATTGGATAGGACATACACAATGCTGTTATCTCTTCCAAGATTTTAAACCTTTGAAAACTTAATTTAGATAAGCCCCTTCATAGGTACAGTCAAGACTTCTGTGAAACCAGTTCACAAAATATATTGTCTTGCTTAAAGGTCTATACCTTTATCTATTCAGGTCGGTTGTTGGGATATCCACTGGCATACATAACAATTTTACTAAGGAGTCTTCCTGAACAGAAGAGATGCTGCCTGTCAGTTTCCTGGAAAGAACTGGTTTGATTATCAGCTAATAGAATATCAGGTACTTAACAGCCTTTCCTCTCTATTTCAAATGACAGATTTCAGGCTGGATTTATCCATGCGAATTACATTATTATCCTGCCCCAAAAGATATGTCATTTTGATGGTGTTTATAAAGATAAGAAAGACAATCACATAAAGGAGCTACTTTATAGCTAAGGCTGGCAAAGGTAAACACAGTAAATCACTAATATTTTTTGTATCGCAAATACCATAAATAAGTTTGTTCAACAAAAATACAACAATAAGCTATCCTTTTTATTTTATTAATAAATCAGCAGCAGACAAGAACACTTTGTCATAATGGTGTAAGTGTCCTCCTGCCAATATCCCACAACAGTCGTTGGAATAATACTCACTTTGTTTTCCTTACTTGATGCCATTTCTCAAACACAGCCATGTACGCCACACAACTGACCTTCTATCCAGCTACGGTCTTCTGTCATCCCATGCATTATTGCTAGCAGGAATATTTTATTTGCCACTACCAGTCACACCAGGAGTTTTAATGATTTGTGAAGCTCCACTTCATGAAAAAAAGCAAGCAGTCAACAGGTAGCTTGTGCACTCTCTCCACAGGCGAATGCTGCTCTTACCAGATAAGATGCTTAGTTACTCTAAAGGCAAGATGGGGTTACTCCTGCACACCTTCCAAATCTCTTTATGGACTGCTAACAAATGAGCTCTAGGCAAAGCATTCAAGCATCACTTACTAATCCTAATCCCCAGGCACTTGTTTTACAAACCAGAACGCAGGCAAGAACTGGAAACAACGCCCAAATCCTGCTGCAAACAGCTGCCGCTGAACTTTTGTGGGGAGGAACTCGGAAGCCGTGGACTCAACGTTCGGTTTTATTAGAGACTTCCTGCATGACACTAGTCAAGACAGTTAAATCTGAGTTTTCAGAGACCGCCACAAGCTACCACATTCCTTTTTCTGCTTCCTCTTGCTTCAGAAAATATGCTGAATTTTCAGCAGCTTTAAGGACTCTTAATCTGTAAACGAGGGCCATAGGCTCTCAGCATGCTAATTGCTGAGAAAAGATAGAGTCATACTTCTGTTCACTGAAGCACCCCAAATCCAGTGAATACCTCCAGTATTTTTATCCTTACATCTATCCACTAGGCAATTATTGATGTCCGAAATTAGCACGATAACCCGTACTCTTAAAAAAAATATCATAAACCTTCGTGAACAAACATTCACAGGACACACAGCCGGCACCATTTTACAGAAAAGATTAAGAATAGAAGGTTCCTCCCGGGTGCGTATAAAGATAGGTGTTAGACACCCCCCCCCGTCAAGTCTCCTGCACAGAAGGTACGAGTGACGACCAGCTCTTGCCCCGTGATCTCCCCTCTGGCTGGGTTTGCATTTCGTGCATTTGCGGGACAGAGCAATACTTCCCAAGCACCCTGTGACGTACCGACCATCCGGGATCTGGAACGGAGGAGTGGCCGTGGCCCTGTTACGCGGTCAGCAGACACGCTCCTTTGGGGAAACCCACACTCAAAACCACCACCTTAGAAGGTGTATTCTAGAGCCCGTGGATACAATGAAAAAAACCCACAGAGCAAGCATATCAAAACAAGCCATGACTTCTTGAGGATCAGAAAATAGGTTACCCACTGAAACAAGCACTAAAGAAGAACTAGTACAAAAACACATCGGTAAAGCCCTCATCTATACAGAGCAACAGAATTAAGTTAGGCCAAACATTAACTGCAAAAAGTGATGTCATGTTTAAAATCATTCAAATCAAAATTTCAGTTAAATACGTCCTCGACTGCCCTAAGTTACTCAGGTTGAAAATATCAAGGTTCCCAAAGGCAAAGCTCAGAAAGACAGGGAAAGGCCACACATTTAAAGGCACCATCTTAACTTGGATAAAATCTAGGTACCTGAAAGAAAGTCTGCAGTGCAACAAAAGAAAACCATGTAATACCATGTTCCTCTGACTATCATAGTCTGGGTTAGCTACATCTCTTCAGCCTCAGGACAATGATCTGCATTTTGCATCCTGCCTTCTCCTACCTGGAGACACAGATGCTCCAGCAAGCGCCTGGATATGCTTGCTCCAGGTACTTTCTCTCAGTGTTAGAGGATTTTGTTTCCTTCTCTCAGTATACATGGGATCTCGCTCAACTCCTAACACACACAACATGAGAGAGCAGAAAAGAAAGCATGCTGGGAACACACAGAGGAAATGTCAAAAGGCTTAAACAAGGCTGAAAGTTTATGAAGGTACTACAAACAGAAATAAGATTTATTAGTCAAAGTCTGGTATCAAAGGACTTCATCTTCCAATTCACACAGCCATGGGAAGGGGGAAGGAGTCACTATGAGAAAAGCTGCTATTCGAAGGGGTTTACCAACCCCCCCGGGTGACACCAAGCCCCAAAAGGTGATGATGGAGATGAGGGCTTGCCACCACGGTGAGCCATGCAGCGTCACTGACAAGGGTGGGACTGTAGCCATGGGGAAGGGCAGACTTGACACACAGAAGGCAAGAGACTCCTTCCTCAGCTGGGGAGATGCAGGCAACTCTGTTAATGATCAGTGGATGGGGCTCATTTCTGCTTCGCTAGGACTTGCTATGTAGCAAGTAAGTACGCCTAGTCACTCTGGAAAGACAAACTTTCTTGAAGCAAGGAATGAGTAAGAAGAGGTCCCACAGCATGGAGAATACCTTGAAGATAGTGGCACTGCTTCTCCAGCTCCTGCTGCTCTTATCTCTTCTGAAAATGCCAACTCAGCAAATTGGACTCATCAAAGTTACCCCAGAGATGGAAGGAGATTATTGGAGAAGCTTCCTGAAGAGCAGGGATAGCCAACCTTGTTGGTTCCAGCCCCATCAGAAATTCACCTCCTCAGCCTTGTGTTGTCCTCCTTCCTTCCTCCTTTTTTGAGGATGATGGTGCTAGCAGGGGCCTCATCACTAGAACTGCCTGAGAGAGAAAGGGCAACTGCAATGTCTTTGAGAGCTCCAGGGAATAAATGGTACCCAAGGATTATTAACCCTCAGGGGAGATGCCACAGTATCCAGAGACAGTGGACATGCCTATGGCTGGGATCACTGTGAAGAGATCACTATTTCTGTAGATTCGTTCAAAAATTTGGACTTTACCTACCTATTTTTCAAGAAGCTAGACAGACATTGGCATGTAATATGAGTATCACGTTCGTTCTAGCAGTGGGTATAGTCACTGCTGGAGGCTATTGGGCAGGAGCTATAGAGGAGAAGCGACAGCAATTCATCAAATACAACTGTAAAAAACCAGAAGATTTTGAACACACAGCAATCAACTCTGGTATCTTCTCTATTTGAAAAAACATAGCAACATTGTTGCTTTATCTTGTTTATGCTTTATTGCTCCTATGATCACTTAGTGTGTTTAATTACAGGATTATTCTGCATATATGCACCACTTGGGCTATACAGCTCTCTGTCTCCTTCTTTGAACAAACGCCCATTTGGAGAGCAGAAAGTTTGTTTACAGTGTCTTCACAAAGGCTTGGCAGTGAAGAAGCTGTTCCTAGCAGGGCTCAGCATCTTCACTACTGTCTTTTGGATGGTCTTCAGAAATGAGGAACAATGGGCCTGGATCCTGCCAGATGCTAGGAAACTCCATCTGCCTTTACGAGCTCAAAGAAGTTCACATAGCCAATATGGAACTGCAGCTTGTTTCTGCTGGCATTATCAGTCTATGATGTCTTCCTTGTACTTATTGCTCCTCCACTAACCAGGTGTGGGGACAGCATAATGGAAATTGTAGCTCTTGGACTATTTGATTCAGCACACCATGTGAAAACCCCATTTCTACTGAAGATTCCAGTATGGTACCCTACATCAGGTTCTGACAAACCTTTTACCATTCTACGCCTTCAGGACACTGTAATTCCTGGTCTCCTGGTAGCCTGCTCTCCCAGATTTGACATTCAGGCACACTCATTATGGATCTATTTTGTAACTTCTACTGCAGCTTATAGCTGCGGTCTGCTGGCAAGCTTTGCTGTTTCAGCATTAACACAGATCAGCCAGCTCTTTTCTACTTGGTGCCGCTCATTCTTACTGCTTGCCTGGTTGTTGCTTTTTTGCGCCAGGAGTTGAAAGCATTTTGGACAGGCAGTGATTTTACAAAGCAGCCCTCCTGTCCTCCCTCAGAAATCAGTATCAACTACCCTGATGCCCAAAAAAGACCCAGATCCATAAATGTGACTGATTAAATATTCTTCCACTTCTTTCAATCATATACCCAATAAAGACCAATTAGATAATTTGTGTTGAAAAAAATATTTACTAATATCAGCATACATAGTGAAGAGAAAACCTCAAGTTACCCAGAGAAAAAGCAAGCACTAAATGTGACTGATCTTGAACAAAATCTTAAATCAGAGAACTGGATAGATACCATGGGAGATGAAAATTCCAGAGACACATTCTGAGAAACCAGGTATACAACATGGCTGATTTCCAGGTAACAGAGTAACCTTCCTGGAAAGAGACTTTAAAAGGCTGTATGAACAGACAGCTCGAATCTAATGATAAGAGTGCAACTGGCAATATCATCCTTTTTTTTATGAAATGCAAGTGCTTTATCTTATTTGATCTCTGTATATACATGATACTCTTTCATTAAGCATTTCTATCCCGATACTATTACATAAAATAGAGTGATATAAAGATATTTTATTAGTGTTGGATAAGAAGTTAAAGATAACCATAAAGAACACAAAACATTCTTACACAGTAAGTCTAGGGAATTAACTTGGAGTAAACATAAAAGAACCTACTGTTCTAGGGAAAATGCTAAATAATGCCTTGATAGGCATCACTGAAAACTATAAAAAACACAGATTCATAACTAAAGAAAAAACCCCTATATTTGTGCCAGGATGATGCATGAGAGAAAACAAATCTCTTAATGCAGCCACAAAAAAAGATTTTGTTGCTTTTTTGTTTTGGGTTGGGGGTGGGGGGGGTTCGTTTGGTTTTTGTTTTTTAATTCACATAAGGCTAATTTTCATCCTAAACTGCCATACTCCATGTTTACTCTAAAGTAGGCATATGGAACATTTCATTTCTACTTATTTCTGTTATATTATCAACTATATCACAGTCCCCCCCCAAACATAAAGAAGTCCATGTCTAGTTCCTACAGAAGTTAAAGGATTATTGCAGGGATTACTGAGAAACAGACTGGCTCAATTTAGATAAGAAGTCATTATATATTTTACCACCAGTATGTTAATCTGGCCTGTTAACTCCATTTGACAGACAGAAAAGAGGAAGCATAGTGGTGTCTGTGAACTCAGAAGGTGGAAAATTTGTAGTTCACACCCCTTAACTACAAGATGATGCTTCCTTTTTGAACAAAATGCAAAATGTAAAAATTTTACCCATTCTGTCATAACCCGGGGTGGAAAAAGGGAGTGCCTAGTTCTCACACTATGGCTCCCAGCCACCTCCTACTAAGCAACTCTCCTAAACCCCGTACCTCCAAAAATATTTTATTAGTAATTCTTGATTGAGTATAGGCACAACGAATTTTGCACGTCCTACTTAAAGGTTTAGGTCATGCCTATTAACATACAGCTTAATAAGCAATAATGACGAGTAAAGTAAACACTTTGTATTGGTTGCTCAGTGGAAGTGGGGAAGAAACCTCTGGCATACAGCAAAATACAAGAGATCCTGCCTGCACATACAGCACTCCCAGGAGATCTGATGCTTTTTTCTTCTGCTTTTTATCAAGTCTCTCTTTCCTTCTTTGGTTTGACAGCATAATTTCAAAAAAATTCCAGTACACAGTACACCCCACTTGTACTAGAGACCCCAGTACTGTATCCAGCTCTGGGGTCCCCAGAATAAGACAGACATGGACCTGTTGGAGCAGGTCCAGAGGAGGCCACAAAAACAGAGGGCTGGAACACCTCTCCTTTGAAGACAGGCTGGGACAGTTGGGGTTGTTCAGCCTGGAGAAGAGAAGGCTTTGGGGAAACCGTATAGTGGCCTTTAAATATATAAAGGGGGCTTATGAGAAAGAGGGAGAGAGACTTTATACCATGACCTGTAGTGATAGGAAAAGGGGAAATGGTTTTAAACTGAAAGAAGGTAGGTTTAGACCAAATATAAGGAAGAAATTTTTTATGATGAGGGTGGTGAAACACTGGCACAGGTTGCCCAGAGAGGCTGTGGATGCCCCATCCTTGGAAGGGTTCAAAGTCAGGTTGGATGGGGCTTTGAGCGACCTGATCTAGTTGAAGATGTCCCTGCCCATGGCAGGGGGGTTGGACCGGATGTTCTTCAAAAGTCCCTTCCAACCCAAACCATTCTATGATTCTATATTCCACTGCTTTAGCATATATCCATTATATATTTCAATAATGTACCTTGGAGAAAAGCCACAGGCTCAAAGCTTCAAAAAAGCCCCCAAGAACCTCAAAAGCAATGACAGATTGGGACCTCATTCCTACATAGGAGGTGAGACAAAGGCGGCACGCTCTTACCGCTGCTAATACACACCTAGCCAGACACCAGATGGCCTGTCCACGATCAGACAGGAAAAACTTAGCATGCAGAGGATTTAAACAAGGGCCTCCCAGATTGCAGACCTCCTGCCCCTGCCACCAGATAAACCTCAGTGTCGTTTCAACTTGAGAAGACTGAAACAGAATGCACAGGCAGATTTCCCACTGTGTCAAGTTTCACAGGCATATCTTGACTTTCTTCTGTTCAAAAGGCATTCTGACATGGAAAAATGGAGAAAGATGGTGATTTTCCCCAAATCAGAAGAACCACCTGCTAGACAGAGAAACAATTTTGTCTCTCTACATCAACAGAAAGGTACAGTGAGGCGAGACAACCAAGACAGACATTCGGCCAGAGGGACACGAAAACGCATCCTCCTCAAACTCCAGCTTTACGTGCTCATCACTCAACGAAGTCCAGCAGAAATTCCCACATGTAAAAGGCTGAGTTGTTAAAAAATTCACAGCTATCATGTTTCACAAAGAAAGGCCTGTGACTCAACACTGGACAGGACAAGCCTACAGCATTTTAAGCCAAGTTGTCAGTTGCTAAAAACAGCAGCTTTTCTTTGGTTGTAAGGGAGATGTATTTCCTTATTCTCCCATCCACTGCAGTGGGTAAGAGGCAACTTTTACTGAAGGAAGGGACAGCAACACCCACAAACTTAATATGAAAGGTTTAAAATTTTACCATCTACTGTAACTAGCATCATTAAAACCATGATCACAGTTGATGCTCCTCCAAGTAATACCAGTAACATGACAGCTAAAATATAGCATAGAGACCACAGAGTCGTGCCACTAGACATGCTAAATAATATTTAAAGACCAACATGTTTCTAATAAGAGCATTAAACAGGACAATTTTATCTAAATTAATAGCCAGCTGTACTTGAAAACTATGATCAGTATCTACCATTATGACTCACAATCAGACAAAATCCTATCAAGCACAATTATCCTCTCCATACAAAGGGCAAAAGCATATATATATATATATACACATACACACACCATGCTAACTATCAAATTCTCCAAATGTGGCCACTTAAAAATGACTGAACTTCCACAGCTGATGCTGAGTCTCAGACACTTTCTTTTATGGTTGTTGCTATAGCATCTTTCACAGCACGAAGTGATAGGAGTCAAAATGAAATAAGAATGTCTTTTATAACTGTCACCAAACAGCAGTAACTCTTGTTGTGGACCTAAGCAGAATTTACATAAATTGAAAGGGGAAAACCAGAATTAATTCCAAGCAGCCTGTTCATTGCACTGGATCTATTTTTCAATATATCAAACAAAAAGACACGCAGAAGTATGGAAATTAGTATGAAAACCTTCTAAATCAGTATCTAGCAACAGTCTTACAGGAGTAGAGGCTTGGAGGAAGGGAGATGGGGATTGGAAAATCAAGAAGGTGAGGGAAGGGAATATGAGCAAGTAAACGATAGCTTGATGGACAAAGGAAGGATACCTACCAGTAGATAGAGACTCCCTTAGAGGCATAAGCCCATGTGCATGTTCACAACCTGATCAGGCAAAACATCCAAACAGTTGGGATCAAGCTTGCCTATCTTAGCAGCGGCTAAGAAGTGTCTCCTCACATGTCTGAATGCAGTAAAAAGAGAAATTAAGCATGCCCCAATCCTGAGCTAAGGCATACCTTCCCTTCTTGGGAACAGAAGGGAGAAGACCACATTGGACATCACGTCCCAAACCAACCTGTTTCCAACTCCAAGGGGTTCTCAGAGGCAGGTCTCTCTTCTGGGCTCAATTACTGAAAAGCCTCAAGTGCCCTGGCTTGTCTTATCCACACTGACAAATTGCAGAGAAGCCATCCAACTTGGCGAATGAAGTATTGTCTCGGGTACCAGAAGCAGTCCTATCCGCCACATTCTTTTGAAAGGAATGCAGTCTGAGCACTTTTTTTTAGGAGTTCTTCTTTTGGAAAATAAAGATAATACATATGAACACTTGAGAGGAATAATCTTCTACCACAAGTCATGAAGCATTTAAAGTTCATTGGAGAGACTGATGCCATAAAAATATTTTAAAAAAACAAAAAGAGTCAGCCCAGTGGCCAAAATGTAGGAAGGACAGAAGGTAAAAGCTTTCTAAGAAGGAAAGAAACAAAATGTGTTGATGACAACTCTTTAAGCAAAGGAGCTTGTTCTGACTCTACCAAGCGGTTAGAAGCAACTGAAAAGGAATACTCAGCTTCACAAATGCAGGCAAAGCATGCCTTCTGGCATGGCTGCACCCATCCGCATATTGGGGCAAAAAAGTTCTTGTTAAGGGGCTTTGTGCACAAGTGTGGTATTGGTCTATACAAACAATCCAGCTACCGATGCGTGATCTTTACTCTGATGTTTTTCATGTTCATGGTAGATGACTCCAAGGAGCACGCTCCAGTTTGAGTAAGTTATCCAGAGACAGGATCAATGTTCCTAACTGAAAAGCTGATGTGGGACTGCTCCACTCAATGCTTGAAGTGATCCCACAGTACTTAATGTGATCTGAGCTCCAAGCAACAGAAATACAGATTTCTGGAAAGGAAGCATCCTTCCACATGCTGCTGAGGTCACCTGCACTACAGTAGGAACTTCCACGACTACTCCTAACATTCCAGCTTAGCTACTTCAGCTGCTGCTTGGCACAAGTTGAAAAGCACATGCAGCTCAGACTGCTCTCCGTGAAACTTCTTTGCTGCAGAAATAAAAACACAAGCATTTTTCCTTGCTTATGTCGGACAGCAAAAGAAAGCTTCTGTTCTCGGGGCCTTCAAAAGAAAACTGGTCGGTTAATAATGCTGACCTAGATGAAATTCAGAAGCTACCTCACATTAATATTTGGGTTGATCATTCAATGATTTTTATGTCGTCTTTTGTTAGGACAAAAGTGTAAACTAACAGAGCTTGAATTTTACCACTACTCTAACACAAGTGATAGCTTCTACAAAGGCTGTCTTCCTGAAGAGGTGCCACAGCAACCAATTTAAAAGGCTGACTTGTAACACTGGGGAATATGATCACTCCCTCAAGGTAAAATCCTTACTGAGCTGTGGAGGAAACCGATGGAAAATCTAAGCATGACAGATTCTGGAGGCAGAGAAAGGCTCACTGCCACGAACGCAAGACCAGCTCTTCAGTTGCTACAAAGGAAAGAGAGGGGCAAAATTATGTGCTTCTCCTTTCCTCTGGGTCTCCTATAATGGACACATGAATCACTATAGCCCAAAAGGACTGCTTGCAGCTGATCCCTCTGCAGACAGGGGGCTTGGAGACTGGACAGTGAAGAAGGTGAAGCAGTAGTACGTGATGAAAAATAAACTAGCAATTTCTTTCAAGATACGCACTGGATTTTTGCTTTGCCACTAAGCTGTTCTTGTAAAGAGAAGACACACTTACAAGAGGAAATTCACAGATCCCAGGATGATGCCAAAGACCTCAAGAGCCAAAAAAACATGGGTCTTTCTCCTGGTTATTTTTAGGGCTGCAGGCTTAAAATCCTTGAGAACTTGTTGATACGTATGTAGTGCTCCCCTAAAAAAAGGGGGGAAGATACATAGGGACACCTGAAAGTGTACCAAACCTCAAGCCGTGAAGTATGGCTGAAAGCCTACTGTTTTAGGTACGGGGCTACAAAAGGGCCATGAAAAATACAGGGTAAAACCAAGCAAATCAAAGACAGAGGCAATAGATCAAAAGACAGGTAGCTGACAAAACATGAGAAGAGCTATGACTTAATCTGTAGTTGGGTCAGGCACCAGCCTTGTTAAAGTATGTGAAGAGGTCACAACAATGTTACTGCTAGACCAAAGAAGTCCACGGTTGCAAGTCTTTGGGTACATGCATCCTTTCAATCTAAGCATGTCTTTACATAAGTGCTCAGAAGTCTAAGTCTCCGATCTTTTTTAATAGAAGTTTCAGAAGTGGGACAAAATTGGCTTGACATTTCTCAGTTTGTCACTGAGAAAATGGTAAGAAGATTGTGTAGGGCTTTTGTGAAGCAAACCTATGGCCTTGCAGGACAAGTGACAATACTATTATTTCTACCTTCATGGAGTTACAGAATATCAAACCAAGTTATTTTTGGCATAAGAAGCTAGTCACTTGACATTTCAGGCTGATGTTTACTTGAGTGGATATCTTTTGAAAACACCTTAATAAAAGAAGCATTTCAAAGCTCTAACAAAGAGTCCTAAATTGGCTGAGACCTGTACAGAAACAAGCTTTAAAGATTCCATACTCTAACAATACAGTTATTTTAGACAACTTGCTGCTGTAAAATTACTTTGAAAACTACTGAGAAACCATCTAGAAAATTCTTCATATGCAACATTTGTGAGAATACATTAAATTTCACAGACACCTTCCAGTCTCCTTACCTCTTGTCCTGAAAGGTAGTATGCTGCTAGAAGACCGCCAATGAAGCGAATATTGACCTCAAAAACAGACACTTCGGAATTCTAGAACAGAAAGAAAGTGTAAATAAGTAACTAACTCCCTAATCAAAGAAGAAAAAAAAAAAATCACCAAGGCAGAGGCAAGTACATACCCTAAACCAATCCACGTGCAAGGGTTTGTACTGTTTCAGTGTCTAGATCCATGCTGAAATTCCTGTGCACACCTTCATGACACCAAGTGATAATTCTAGTTATAGCTTCAACTGATATTTAAAAATCAAATTAGTTTTTCTCCTGCTCTCTAATTGCATTTTGTGGTGATAATATGATTAAAGTTGTTTCGGTATGGTGGGAAAGGCGGCAAGGACTGTACATTTCCATAATTCAGCATCTCTTCTCTTACATTTAAGCATAACACCAAACCTTCCGGGTTTACAGGATAAACTAGAATAACAATTAGCGAATTCCTGTAATGTGCTTTCTTAACCTGAATTACCAATGTGCAATTGCAAATTCAGAGCTCCAGTTTAACATAGTCTCTGTCTAGGAATAGCCTTTATGTATTTAATGTTATGACAACAAGTACTGCAAGACCACTGAGAAACTCAAGAGAATAAACCATTTTACTGCCTTCCTCCACATTAATATCCTTGGGCTAAATTCACCAGTGTCTTTTGACTCATTTAACCCACTGAAAAATTAAGAGGAACTAGGTAGTTTTAACATCTTTCTGCCTCCCTCTGTGCCCCATTCACTCCTTTGCCTGCACACACCCCATCTGCCTCTCCCTCATAAACTTCTCTTCATTCAACGCATTAGCCACAGAAACATATTTTATTATTAAAAGATTTTGAGATAAGGGAGACTTTTCTTTTTATCCAGAAAAATCACTACAGTGTACATTGTACAAGTTGTCCCACCAATTAGCACAGAGTTGAAATTATATATATAGGTATGTCTTTCTTTCACACTATTTCTATGGCACCTGCAGTTGTATCATGCATTTTGCTTGTATCCAAAATAAATGCATTTTGCATGTATTATTTATTTCAGAAAGATTATGTGAAACCTTTAAAGATTTCCTCAAATAGCACTAATGATTAAAAGTCTAAAGTCTGAACTACTTCCAAATGTAGGTTTTTAGTAAAAGATGTATTTTTATTCACATAAAGGTGATAAAAGAAAAATATCAACAATGTAGCATATGATTCCACTTAATACATATTAAAGTCATGAATCACACAAGCAATGGTACAGTGTAGAATGAAACCAATGATTTCTATTTCCCAGTAATAGAATCCAAGAGGAACAAATTTATGTACTTATTTATTTATAAACTTCAAGACATATAAGGAAATTACTCAAGTCTGGTGTATATATAAGGCAACTTATTAACCTTCAGAAATGTTTTTTGATACATAGGAAGCTGTAATTGAACCCCAGTGGGTCATGTAGATTTCTTCCACCCAAATCCTAGTTTAATTCTGCAAATTTATATTGAGATTGCCTCAGATCAGACAAAAGTTATGGAAGTAATTTAGTTCACCCTCATAATGGTACCATTATGTCTACACTGTCTCAGATATATTTAGGGTCTTCAGTTTTAGACTGATTCATTATCTGGCACTAACTGAAAAATGCAGAGTAGGATTTCTTTAATGTTTGCCAGACAGTCAATGTATAAAACAAAAGGAAAAAAACCAAATAATGTCTGAAATGTAGGATATAATATAAAAACAACAGTCAGCATCTGCTCAATTCTGACTATATACACCTACATTTCATTTTGTGCATTACTGAATGAAAAATTATTTTTGGAACTGTAGGGCAAGTCCAAGGATTGAAATACAAGTTCCATCACAGAGGCTGTGGCAGTGCTAAAATTAGTAATAAGAACACTAATCAATAAGTATAAAAGAGCCATTTCTTCCATTTAACACTTCCAAACTCTGCACACATGAAGAATGTCAGATACTATATGACCAGCTGGGAAATTCTTGTGATAGGTTCAGAACCTGTAGGCAAACTGAGATGACTCAAGTGACATTCTTCATGTTAAAACATCTTAAGCACGTGGAAGAAGAGATTGTGTTCAGTAATTTACACACCATGGTTTGGGGGAAGTTGTCTTCCACCGCTCAGTTATTTCCAACTACTATCAGCTAGTAAAGCCTCATCTTTCTGCCTTCATTTCTGATGCCCTGTTGGTTCTCACTGACCACTCTCCCTTTTATTCCATTATCCAGTTATAATTTATCATTTGAAAATACAACATATAGCTGTATCTTTACTTGTAATTAAAGTGGGAAAGGGTATGAGTAGTTTTTTGTTGTTCCCCGCCCCTTCCCCCAATAAAGCTGCAAACACAGAGAACTTAGCTAAAGCTTACATCTGATACTTTGAATCCTAAGTTTTTTAAGTTCCAGCTGAAAGACCTCTTCTGTCTCCCCCCAAGAGGAACACTCTGAAAAGGACTAGAGAAATATTAGGGCAAGCTCTACTCACCACGCTGAAATCAAGGTTTTTGTCAATCCACTCCTGTCCTTCTCTGAATTCATCGTGAAGCCCCATGATATAAAGAGTATCCAATGCATCTACTATGGTAGCACCCATTTGTGAGTTTCCTACATGCAAAAAGAAGGATTTCTATTACAAGTTATTATTTCATTACCTTTCTTAAACATCAGGAGCATGAGAAAATAACCCAAAGAGTAGCAAAGCAAAGTTACTACAAAGATAACAGCACAAAGAATAGTCAAAATGAGCAAGGAATAGAAGCTATGTAAGAGGATCACACCTCTCTTTCAAAGCATCAGTCCTCTGGCACAGTTTGGCTTCTGGGGAGAAAAGACGACTAAAGATAGTAAAAAAAACACACCACACAAAACCCCACAAAAAACCCATGCCACGTTCTCATCTGCTTTCCTAACCTGAACATGAGCAATTGTAGTTTGACACAAAAAAAAAGGGCAGGAAGACATTCAGCTTCAAAAAGCTATCAGGAATTCTAGGACAGAAGCGTCGAGAGAGAAGAAAAAAAAAAAAGCATGTGCGAGATAAAGCAATCGGTACGTGCAGTAATGCCTTGCATTTCCCAACATTTACTACTGAAACGTTCAAAGTTTTGCAATTACGGAAGCTCCCTAGTCCCCGAGAGCAGGGATGCCCTGGCTTGGGTTGACTGCTGAAGCCGCAGCCCAGAGATGTTCTCCTCTCCCGGCTCCCTGTAGGGACCCACGCTATGAGCTGCTAATGGATTCCTCAATTGTCACCATTTAAAGTGGAGCATTTAAAGCCAAATAAAAATCAATGGTGCTTTACCCTAAAATACTATTCACTTGAAACAGCAGCAATTTAGAGTTGATTGATGAGTGACTCATGGGCTTGTACAAGGTCGGCAGGGCGAAGAGGTGGCGAGCCATTGCCCATGTTAGCCTTGACCTCCTTAGGCCATCCCAACTTAAGCTGTTGCCCTTACTAGGCAGAGGTCTTTGCTTCTGGAGGAAAGCAAAAATTACCATGGGTTTGTTTATTTTCATGGAGTGTATAAAACCTTCCTACGCATTAAGAAAGTAGCCGGATTTCACTGTTCATACCAGTATTCTATAAAACAGTACAGTAACTATATGATTAGCAATTTAATGACAGTAGTCTCCTAACAAGCCAATTTTATTTATTTTTAATGTGCTTTTCATCCACAATGGAACAGCACAGCGTTCCTGCTTGGTTGTTTCCATTCATTTATTTATGATTTTTACATGCATAGAGATTTTTTTTTTTCCCCCCCTCAAGCATAACAATAACTGAATAAAGCCATCACCGACCCCCACTGTATTTCTTTTATGCACCTAAATGACTGATACTTACATGCAAGCTTAACTCCCTTTTCAGGGATTTCTTTCCCCAAATAAAAAAAAAAAATTAAACACAACAGTTTCTATGACAAAGTAATCAACTAATTTCTTCAAAAACAGCTATGCATCTGTTTTAATTAATTTAAACTAGATACAGAAAGCCTGAAGTTGGTGGTGTTTGTTACAAACATTCAAGTACAGATCGGGACACACTACCTTTCACAAGATTAATTGAAAGACGTATCCTTTGACAAATTGGCCACCAGGCATACCTATAACTCTCAGGAAATGAATTCACCGTGGTGCATAAGTACTGTAAGGTTTAATGCCTTCAGCCAAATGACAAATTCCATTGCTTGTGCTGAAGTGGAATTTGCTTTGAGTAGAGCTGCAGCATGCACTTAACTTTGCACCTTCTCATAAGCATAATGTGATAGTTATCTAATTTATCACTTCAAAAATATGCAAATCAGACCACGACACAAGGACTAACTTCAGTATTAGCTGACAAGGTATTTTTAACAAAGTTGGAATGTGTTATACTGCTATGGCACTCAAAGTAATTTCTGTTCCTTTATTTAAACCACATTGATAAAATTTTGAAACACACGAGGTGTTTGAACAAATTGGGATACACAGCCTTGGGAAATCCTGAAAGCTCCTCTTGTAACAGTTTAAAAAAATAAAAACCTTCTAACCTAAACACGACCATAACCACATCAGTAAGCTCTCATATTCTGCAATTGGCATGGGGTGAGGAGAATCCATTGCATGGGGATGGACTGCTGTGTCGTTGTCACCCCCAACCCCAGAAAAAAAGTTCAGACACCTCTGTACAATCATCCACCGTTCTCTAGATCTCAGAAGTACATTCAAGTTTCCACAAGAGAGGACAGGGCACGAGAATATCTGCTTTCCAGCCCTCCAGAAAATACCTTCAAATATATAAATTTAAAAAAAAAAACAAAACTTTTTCATGGAGTTCTCTGCACAGAACCATGAAAGAAGGGCCACAGAAATGCAAAAGCCCATGATTATTTTTGCCATCTGGGGAATCCAATAGATGCATCCAGACAGAGATGGAGAGCAGAAAGACCAGAACTGCTGGAAGAGAGCGCTCTCCGGAATTGATCAAAAGTGTCCATGGTTTCTTAATGCATCCCGTAGCAATTGAACAATACACCTTCACCAAATACAGACAAGAAATTTGCTTTCATCCTCACGGTGTTAAAAGCGAGCCCTCAACCCCGTATATAGAAATCTCACCTAAACCAGTAGTCCCCAACAGGCATTGACTGACCACCTGTGTCACATAACATCCTCCAGCATTGCTTGCAGCCACAGAAATAAATGCGGTCCGATAGAGCAAAACAGACTTGCTCAGCATTTTTTGCCCCCAAGAGTCAATTAAAGGCTTAAGTACATACTTGGAGCTTTTGTCTGGGCCACACTCCAATAGCTTGTTCAAGCTCTCCCTCCTGCTGCCTTTTTGCCCCTTTCTCTCACTTTTTTGTCTACCTTTCCTAGACCCACAGATGTCCAACAAAACGCTACTGAGCAAAGCCCCTTCTGCTCACACATGCCTCTTCCCTGAGCAGTGACGGGTGCCTGTTTCTGAGATGCAGATCATTACGGTTATATTTTCTAGACTCCATGTGAGAGCTCAACTATTTCTTACCATGTTCTCCTAAGGATAGCATTTGTATCCCAACCCATAATAAATTATTCATTTTTCTTCTTTCTTACAAAGAAGTAGGCTATTTCAAACGATTTTTTCTTTTTCCCTTTTCTTCTTAAACATATGGTAACTAATCCAAACTGCACACCAGCACTTCTTCCTTGAGGAAGACTCAGAAGAACAATCTTTCTTTTTAAACCTTTTTGGCCAAACACATTTCCAAAAGGTCAAGAGATAACAAGTCAGTATTTTGCAAGATTGTCTACCCAGTCTTCTTCCTTTAGTGTCAATCAGGCAGCACAAAGCAAGCCGATTCCTTCCTAGTGGGCACTGAGGGAGAAGAGTCCAAAATGCAGAGTTCATCCCCAGAAGTCTTGCGCCTGCAAGACTAGAGGGTAGAGCTGGACATAAGGCAACACAAAGGACAATACACTTAATGTAACACCTTGGCTGCCCCATGTCGCAAGGTAGGTGCACCTTAAAACTATTTGTGGGCTACGCTAGGTTGGGTTAGAGAGTAAAATTAATGAATTGCTCTCAGCTTCTTTCTGGGAGGACTATGTGGCGAGGACATCATTCTTAATTTGTTCCCAACTAACAGCTTCCGCTGAATTCTTCTGTATCTGCTGAGGTCCACAACCTAACCAGAACAGGCAGTGATGTTGTCATAGCTGTCTTCCTCCATCGTAAAATGCACTGCATTACCAGGAAGGCATCAGCTGAAATCTAAAGCAGGAAGAAACAGCAAGTATTCAAAGATCACTGGCCTCTGCACGAGTGTCACACGTGGTGCTGCTGTAGAGAAAACAGACTACAATGGATAGGCAGCTGTACTTGCCTCGTCCTGATGTTGATACAAACCATTCAGTCTGAAGTCACAAAGAGAAATCATTTTCCATTCATAATAGAGTATGGGGTTTTTTCCCTTTCATAACCATGCTAAGATCCATAAATTTTGCCTTAAAGGACACGAGGATAGTCTTCCTAGAATTAAACTGCAGAAGGTGTCTTTTGAAAAGTAATAAAGTAACTCTAAACAATGAGATAATAGCTTAGAGGAGTATATGCTGCTTACTACCACCTCAACCAGTCTGATCTATTATTGCTCTGGATACAGAGAGAGCAGATGTCTCATTGTGGTGGAAAAAGGCTATAAAACAATTAAATTATAATAGAAAATAACACTTCTCCTAGCTGAAGGCACTCCTCCCAGGGTCTGCCTCTGTTCAATACAAAGGCTGGGTTGGTCATGTTTCAGAAGATAATAACTGATTCCAAAAGGGCTCAGTTTTACAAATGTCAGATTAGGAAGTTTCCTCTCCATATAATTATAGTTCTAGTTGACTGAGCTCCAAATTTAATGAAGTTTGCCTAATTAATGCAATGCTCATTCTTCTAAATAAAACAGAACATCCATCATGAGTTAATGGAAGGAATTTAGCAGTGAAATAGCTGAACTATTAACAAAATCATGCACACTCTCATTAAGCAAGAGTACTATTCCAACAGACTGCAAAATAGTAAGTCAGATTTATATTTAGGTAGACTTCAGTTTCCTGAGATTAGACAAGTAATTCCTTCAATTGATAGCACATAAATCTACAGTCTGAAATATCTAGCAAATCACATGACTAAGTGTAAACAGCAGGGCCATTAAAAGAAAAATGGTCTTCCTATCTGAAATTCTTTCAGTATGCCGAAGCACCAGATGAAGAACTGGTTTATTTATACCATTTTGAAGTCTCACAAGAGACTATCAAAGTACAGGGAGACAGATCGTTGTCATGTGTTCCATGACAAAAGGAATATGAAGAAAATAAATAGCCCGCTTTCATCATATCATAAGGATAAGTATAGAGATTTAGAAAGTCTGATAGCAGCTACAGGGTTGCTTAGTGTATTTATTATGAGGAAGCAGAGGAGACTATGAGCAGTGAGGTACTGGAGAAAATATGCGAACTAGCCTAGATCAATTATGATCAGAGAAGACTATGAAAATTTGAGACACAGACACGGTATGTAAATAAGGAACATGTTGACAAATTAAATCTCTACACCAGCAAACTGAAGTTGAAAAGTACTCCGAGTTGAAAAGTAATCATCAAATAAGTGCTTCACAGACACTTTGATTATTTGACACATCACCCGTACCTACTCCTTTCTTCAACAGGGACACACCACGTGCAAATCTCATTATGTCTTCCGAAAAACACTTCCGTGGGGGCTTTCGTTAGCCGGAGCTGAGGGTGAGCAGGTATACTGGGCCTGGCTGGGATGGAGTTAGTTGTCTTCACGGCAGCCTGTATGGTGCTGTGGTTTGGATTTGTGACTGGAACAGTGTTGATAACACACCAGAGTTTTGGCTGTTACCAAGCAGTGCTTGCACAGCATCAAGGCTTTCTCCATTTTGTTCGCCTCCAACCCTTTGCCAGTGAATAAGCCCGGGGTGGGCAAGAGGCCGGGAGGGGACACAGTCATGACAGCTGACCCCAACTGCCCAAAAGCATATTCCATATCATATAATAGCATGCTCAGTGATAAAAGCTTAAGGGGGGGGGGGGGGGGGGGGTGGTAATCTAGCAGGTAGCCATTCCTTGGGGACCAGCTGGGCTTCAGTCAGCTTGTGGGAGGTGATGAGTGATTGTCTTTGCATTACTCCCCCCCCTTTCCTTCACACTTATGAAACTATCTGTATCTCAGCCCATGGGTTTTCTTGCTTTTGCTCTTCCTATTCTCTCCCCTGCCTCGCTGGGGAGAGAATTCCCCTTCTTTCCCTTTCCCCCTCTGTCTGTCTGTGCTCTAACACTCCTGTGTTACAAGTGTGCTAGTGTCTTACAACACACTTGGCAGCTACTAGAGACCAGTTAAAGGAGTGACAAACCTGAAGGAAATGCAGATCAAGTGGCTCTCTCATTATCAAAATGCACGCTAGGTCAGAGCAGGGCTGCTACAAAGTCGAGGAAAGCAGCTTAAGTGGAAAAATTACCACGAGGACACTTTGCCTCCAAGGAAAGTCAAATACAATAGGCCTAATAGGTGCATGTAACCATTCTTACCCTTCTACCTTATGCAGTGACTGAAATGGAAATGTTTTATTTATTAAGCAGAAAAGATAGCAAACAGAAGACCCAGAAGTGGGATGCTCATCAGTTAAGGAACTACAATCGAGGTAGGGTTTTAACATTTACTAAACCAGTGAAAAAAACAGAGGCATCTAATAGAGAGTCTTGTTCTTGTTGACAAGGTCAGCCTGTGGATACCACCAGCAGCTATGCTTTGATGAAAGCTATAGGAATTGGCAAGACTGCTTGAGGAAAAACAAGCAGTTGGATATAGTAAAAGCATTTGGGCTGTTACGGAAGACAACTGGCTCTGTATCGTACAAATAGCAAGTACCTCTGTGTCAAGACATGCCTGCTATAGAAATAAGTTACTTTATACTCTAGAAAGCCAACTTCTCTTCATGAGCAGCAGAAAGCTGGAATGTATAGTTATGTGCAGAGACAGAGATGTGGATGTAAGGAAATGGCTCTCACTCTCGAAACAGCAGAGCCAGTGGGATGATCATACTGACGGACAGATCTGTAAGATACAAACAGACCTCATGTGCCAGAAATAGTATTGGTCTCAGCCACTCATACCCAGTTCTTGTTTTTTTTCAGGGCCCTGGACAGACATCATTTACTGGAAGCAGAACCTAGTCTTACTGGGGCAGAACACTTGATTACTGGTGTGTTTAATTGGGCGGGGGGCAGGGATCAATTTGCAAAAGGAATCCAAGAGGACTGAAGTCTCAAGGGATAATTTAACTTAATTCCCAAGTTAAATTTCTGCTCTGGCAGGTGACCTGAACTTCAGAGCGGTCCAGCACTACTGCCAGAGCAACCTGACAACTGGGGTGTGCCCAAGCATAGAGCAAATCCTCCCCATTCCCTCACAGTGACTCCAGACACAAAAGAGGAGATGTAAAGCCTCCTCAAGGAAGTATACCCTGGCACACTTTGAACCTAAAAGATTAGCTGTTTTCATATAGGCAGGTGTTTTAATCCGTAGCAACAGAGCAAAAATGCTTCCTTGAAAAACTCAGCCTGACATTAAATAAAGAGTTATTACAGTCTTAAAAAAATAAATATTCTTGTTATTGATATTCCTGCCTGCCCAGCTTCAGAATGGCTAAAAAATGCAGACTGGGCAAGACTGTACTGATCTTGGGAAAGTACAGCGATTTCTACTTAAAAAGATTCAAAGAATTCAAGTTTTCAGATTGTAGCAACAGGATTTCTTAATGTGACAGACAATTACAGACATGGTAGAAATATATATAACATGAAAATTAAAAGCAAACAATTATCAACCCAGTTTTCTGTACCTCTAATGAGGTTCTGGCAATAAAGCTGCCACTACTCAAGCATACCACTTGTAAAATATCTTAATGACTCACAAGGAACAAGATAATGTTTAAGAAAATGAATTAAACTTTTGAACAACAGAGTTTAATTCCACTGTGAAAACAAGTGCCTCAAAATTAGTCAATGAAACCACACATTTCATACAAAACTGCAACGTATGATTTCAGCTTAGCCATAAAATGCAATGAATCAGCCTTTAAGTATCCATGAAGAAACCAATTGCCTTTAACATTTTAGACTAATTAAGAAAGCAGAACAAAAAACTAAGCATGTTGATTGCTTAGTTCTGTTAAGTTGCTGATAACAGACAACATAAAAAGGAGTTCCTAATCTTTTGTACCAGACAATAAAGTATTTCAGCATATAAATAACATTAAATAATCAATTGTAATGCTTTCCTTAATTTTATAAATGAGGAAGTAATGGGAGCGAAGCACTGAAGTGTATGGTAGTCTTTGAATCTATTAAAAAGTGGACCTGCAGGTAGATTTTATTAATCAACAAACTGCTGCTTAAATCGCTACGTCCTTAAGACCCAAATTTAAAAACTTTGCCTACGAATTTATACCATGGTAAACCTTCTTCTCTACTCTTCACTTGATTGCCTCACTTTGCTGTCCAACTAAATCCTACACAGCCCTTTAGCTTAATTCAAAATTCATACAAGCAAGAGCTGAATGCAGTCCCTCGAGTACAAAGCCTGAATGTCCTCAAAACTAAATTTGAAAAGGGCTTAACATATTAATACCAGACCATTTTGATTTTCTACGTTTCTTTCCAATTCTGTCCTTCATTTTTTTTTTTGTTATTTTGTTGTTAAGCACAAACACAAATCTGAATTACTGCAGATAGGAAAAGGACTGTGTGCAGACCATGATTAAGATTAATGCTGGAACTATCATCTGAGTTAGCTGAAGGTTAAGACCCAGTGATAACTGAAAGACCGCAAAGTCAGGAGACAAAGATTAGGATGAGCTTCAGAGTAGGAAAGGTATGAGGGACAGGAGATGGCATTAAATTGAGTACAAAGGAGGGGACAAAAGTGTATCATATGGGAAGCAAGAATAAATAACAAGAACTGAATGGTGATGGCAATCAGCTACACACATGAAGTAGTCAATCAAAACTAACCCAAAATACAGATATGGAGCAACTCCATTTTGAGAAGTCAGGAAGTGGAAGATTGACGGGAAGAGAACCTGTCAATGATGGCTCAGAAGTATGCAGAACCCAAATACAGGCAGCAGTCAGCTGAACTCAGCAGCAAGCAAAGCAAGATTGATATTTGACAGTAAATAGGAGAGCAAGATGTTATCTGGACTCGAGTATAGTTCTGTGACCTGAGTGCAGAAATCTTATGTACAAAGCAAACCAAGTACTGATCTTCCAAGACAGTAAAGATACAATTACCTGTAAGAAATTGTAAGCTAAACTACTTTGTCAGCTAGGCAGTAGGAAAAGCATCGTGAAAACCGCACCTCTAACAGTCATCAGGTCATAAAAGCTTTTCCATTTTTAGCTAAAAGCTTGGGCCACTTCCACACATTTTGGCCTAAACCACATACTAAATTTTCTTTAAGACAGCTGAAGAGGAGCTGATTTCAGTGTGGTAGCTGTAAAACTTCACCAAAATGGTGCAAAACTTGAGTGAACAATATTAGTGGATTAGGCATAAGCACAGCGCTGCACTCCCATGGTTGAACTGTTTCGGAATTCCAGCTGCCTCGTGCATCTGCTGGCTTCGGATGACAGCAAAGTGTACTTGCATCTGCCTCCCGCTTTGTACGCATGGCCATGTAGTTGTCTTCACCATGTTTAGTTTTAGAACTTAGTATGCGCTAACGCTTATTTAGTTGTCATGCCTGTTTACTTAATAATTTAACACAGTCCAAAATAGACTGCATAGCCTTAATTTCACTTCCTTATTACAGCCCCTGTTCTTAATTCCAAATAATAGGAAACAAGTTTAAATTTAGGAATAACATTCCCACAACCTAAATAATTCCCAAATCAAAACAAACAAAGATTCCCAACAGGAAACAAATATATTTTTTTCCTCAGAGCAAACCATCTGGTTTATAAGAGAAAAACAGGAGAGGAAGCTATTAGAGAGAATAAAAATTCTCAATTTGAGCCTGAGCCCTGAACTCTACTATGACTTAATTTCTTCATTACCCTTTGATGTAGATGTTTACCTCACTATTCTGTAAGGCAGGTTACAGAAATGAGGTGTGTTTATCTAACTCCACTCTGCATCTGTGCATCTCATTATATTTTTTTTAAAGGCAGAATTTTCAATCTTCTGAATAATATCATAGGATTTAACATCATCAGTTCAGCAACACGTAAAAAAGCCACTGAGAACAACTGACCTAAATGTGTTGTACATGAGCTAATACAAACTGGGTGAGACAACTTCAGTGGGAATACTGCACTATTAAAAAGAACAGAAGACAACAGCTGCTGATCGTGAATTTTCCTGATATGCATAGGCACACTTGTGACAGTTTGATGAAAGAGCAATAACATTCAAAAAATATTCTTTGCTAACCAGAGTTGTCTTTATCTATCGCACCAGTACTGTAAAACAGTCAAGAGGGAATGTACAGCCAGATTGCATCCTGCCTGCACACATTTGCAAGTTTTAGAGAACAACCACATTCTGAATAAACACAGTATCTATTGCAGTGAAGGAAAATAGCGTTTCCAAAACACTATTTGCCCAATTAGCAGCAGAGGATAGCTTTAAATTAGATAACTGAGGAAAAGTCAGAAATTTTGTAAAGGGAAGTCTTACCTTAGCATCAATGTTACGGTCTTTAAGAAGTGAACTTGCACATGGACAGAGAATATATACAGAAGGTATCCGAGAACATCCCTTAACAAAAACTCTTAAGAAAACTAACCTGCCATAGGATAAGAGAAAATTGTTCTCACGCAAGTAATTGTTTAAGAGATAGGAAACAGGATAAGTGTAAACAGCCAATTATTATTGTGAAGGGAGCCCACCAGTGGGATCCTAGCAAGATGACTACTTGGGCACATTCTTCTTTATGAAATAATTTTGAAATATATATAAATTATCATATTTATAAATAATTTGGAAATACCATACACCGATCAGGATTTTGAAACGGAGTGCTACTGCAGAAAAGCCACCCTATAGTGGGTTTCTAGACTCCATAAGGAGCCTAAGAGACGCAAAATACAATTATTAGGAAAGGAACAGTGAACAAAACAGAAAACAGAACAAAGTTTTAGTATTCGCCTCAAAGAAAAAAACCCAAAACTTGAAAAGATACAAAGAAAGGAGATAATGATGTATAGGGTATGAAAAGACATATGTACAAGAAGTGACTTAACAGACCAAGACTCTCCATGTAAGACAGGCACACAACTGAGGGCATATGCAGTTCTACAAATTTGTGAATGGCAAGGAAGAAATGAATAATGGGTTGGGTTTTTTCCAATACCAAAACTGATCACCTAGGACAGTGAGCAGACCTCAAAACTAAAAAGCTTTCTACACAATATGGAATCAAACTATGGAACCACTCATAATAGAATACGGTGGGTGCTCTTAAATTTGCACAGACTCAAAAGCAGATTGGACAAAAATCACAGGAAAATAAACTAAAAGTGATTAAATAAAATTTGCAGCCACTGACCACAGAAGCACTAACACTGCACAAACTTTTGTAAGGCAGGGAAGTACTCTAAGAAATGCTCACTTACTACAGGATTTTCCTGCTCTCACATTTCTTCCCTAGGTACCTGTTGTGAGCAATTTTTGGAGGATGAGTAATGATCATGTTTGATCTTTCATCCGACCTGAAGGAACTTTTCTCATGTTATCAGAACACTGTCTTAATTCCAAATTTAGCCAGCAACTCTGGAGTGTTATGTTCTTTCTTAAAATTTTATCTTTCCAAAATTTGTGTTACTGGGCAAAAAAATACACATTAAATGTACATATAATATTCAACATTGCCTTAGTGTAGTCACTCATTACTGATTTTGCAGAGGACACAGCTGCATAGGCTTGTCCTAAGGCAGTTTCATTTACTTTAAAATTTGAATAGAACCTGAAATACAGATACTGGGCTGCTATCTACATCATGAAATTACCTTTCTTTACTAGTTAGTGTGAATGATTTTCTTTCCCCTTTCATTTGCCACAGAAAAAGGCAATGATGGATAGATTACTTGTGCACATACAGTTAAGATAAAAACTACTGCTCACCAAGTAGGTTGGGTTTTTTTTTCCTCCAATCAAAACAACCAGAAGTCAAGAACATATTTGTTTACATATATACCTCATACACCTTTTTTGTTTTCATTTATCCTCCACACAGATTCAGAGGCTGAAAAAAAACATGCACAGAAAAAGGATGCTGAGCAGTTGTTTCTCCGGTCTGCTGCTTCATTAGGATTTTACAATGAGAAGACACCAGAAGGTTTCAGCCATATTTTCAAAAGTCTATCCCTCAGTCTTTAGGGTATATCATCTAGTTTCTTCCCAGCAAAAGTGTTTGTCTCCATAATGTTTATAAATTTGTAGGTTATTTGGCAGTCAAAAAGAAAACAATCAGAAAAACAAAAAGCCCACAAAACCTGACACCCTTGACACTCAATTATGTGAACTTCAAAAGTAAATGACAACTAATCAGATGACAGCAGACGATAGTGTCAGAGCAGCTCAGGCAGCCCAATAACTGTTACGATGACAGATGACAAAAACGTCTAATATACTAATGAATACTTCCCAGGGTAATATTAAAAAAAAAAAAAATCTGTTAAAGCACTTTCTTGTAGTGCTTACAAGAAATACTCTGCCCCTTGTTTTTTAGACCACAAACAGGACGAAAACCACATTACTCTCCCAAGCTATACTGTATTTGCCAAAGGTATTGGAAAAACAGACTCCTTTGCCTGGCTCAGCTCCTTCTTGCAACAGCCTCACGCCCTTGCAGGCTGACAAATACATTTTCTCAGCAGGGCTTGGGAGCATCGCTGCTCCCGCTCTCCGGCACGGCGGAGAAATGCACTGTCAGATCTCCATTGCTTAGCAACACAAAGATCTGCGGCAAGAGCTTCCCACGCTGCGGCAGTGGGCAGTTGGCAGCTGGCTCAGCAACTTTCTCCCAGGTCGTGGGGGTTTATCAGCGGCACTGGTAGCAAAAGGTTGAGATGGGCTGTGCAGCAAGCCAGGTAACAGGACACGCTCAACGAGGTGGTAGAAACCATGTAGTCCACCGGCAAGTTAAAAAAATTCAGCTCGCTAGCTGCCCCAACTGAATCCTTGAGTTGTTCCCTTGGACACGTCTTGCTCGTTAACCAACATACGCCTCAAAATTTCATCTTTCCGTATGCGTGAAGCAGCACCACGTTATGTTGATGACACTGAACGTGCCAGACAAAAACCTCTCATAAAAGAGAGAACAGCTTTATTTGGTCATGTGTTAGGGAAGAGATACAGCACTGCATTGCAGCCTTGAGGCTCGACTAGGTAATACAAATGCAACCACAATGTGACTTCATTGACAATTTTCTCTTCCTCCCAGAAGACATTAACCCAAGACAGAGCTGGCAGACATCTCGGATTAAACTGACCATTTGCATGGCTTGTGAGATGAGAGAAGAGGAGAGGCATGAAAGCACCATAGATGCATGAGACACTTCTAGTGTGACAGAATACAAAATAATAATTTCATTAAATCTTTGTGCATGAGAATGGGAGCGTCTGCATGCAAGCATCTACAACTTAAAAACTCCACATCGTTATTACTTAGGAAAGATCTTTTCACACCCTTCAAAACATATCTAGGCATACATCTGTTTATGTATGTATACATTATCAGATCATCTTCATGTAACGCAGGTCATCTCTAGACAGAATACATCCAAATGCAAGGTTTAGAAATGCACTGCTAGTAATATGGGAAGTTTACGATTTTGCAAGAGTTTGCATCAGTACTTTGTCCTGTACTTATTAACTGACAAACTGCACATCTTTATTCTCAGATAGTTAACATTACAAAGAAAAAACCACACCACAAATTTCTAAACTCTCATTTCAGAAAGCATCAGGTAAGATGACAGCCCACAATTTCTAGTTTTGCAGAGGACAATGTTCTGAGTGGCCCAAGGATTGTGGCCTTTTTTATTTTTTTTTCTTAAAGTCATTCAGGTTCTCAAATAAATGTTGTATTAGAAAAACAAACATCAAAGACTAATACAAATCCACTAGTACAAACTGCTCAATTTAACTCACAGTAAAGCATCCTCAAAACTTGTGCTATGGTAATTAGTTCGTAAGCCATTGTAGTAAAAGATACCACAAAAACATATAGCTTAAAATTCTGAAGCATATCTGGAGTCGGTAATTTTAATGGTGTTTCCATAAGATGTTCACTGAGGGGTAACTAAACAAGGGCAGGGACAAATCATCTTTAAATAGCACGTTTCAGATGGTTACTCTGATCCTCAAAAGCAAATCCAATCAGATTTCACTACAGCAAGAGAATCCAACAATATCATCAACTACTCTGGTTTTTGTTAAACCCAGAAAACCTTCTGAAGTAAGCTCAGCATTTGCCGTGCTTGCTCATTACCTGACATGCATCATTCTCCATCAGCCTTTTCTCTTCACCCTTTGTGTTCTAATGAGAACTTGATGCAGATCCCATACAATCCCATCTCTGCAATAATGCCCTGCGGCTGTCATCAAATTATTCCAGCAATTTAAGCAGACCAACAAGAAAGTTAATATTTTTTTTTTAGCTTAAGTGCGACAACCACTAGCCGAGCTGCAAAAAAAAATTTAAACTAGGAAGAGCAATTACACCTCTCTGCTATACTTTCTCCTTGCCTTTTATACTTTATCTTATGGGGTAGGAATAAATAACAAAACTTGAGATTACCAGCCCTTTCAAAACCAGGCAACTTTCACAAAAATAGGAGCAAGTTATCACCCTGCTGCACCAACACAGAACATCTAAAGGTTTGTTTCCTATGTCATCTAAATGTACATATCTTTAAAAGCCCACCAATTCCCAGTCATGCTTTCCCAAAGCAGCACCGTACTACTAATGCTGTGACGCAGCTGTTGAAGAGGTACTATTCAAGATTTTAACTACTGACTGACTGTACAGTTTGATAGGCACCATTTTTAGCAGGCTCTCCTTTACAATTTACAGTCACCAGGTCAGACATCTCAAAAAGACTGGCAGGAGTTTCTAGCTGCAGGTCAGCTAAAGCAACCCCAGCAGGTTTTGTTATAAAAGTCAAACTAATAATTGGGGCAGCCCACAAAGGCTCTCACTGGCATGCTTCAGTGAGGCACAGAGCATCTTGCTTCAAAGTTTATCACCTTTCCTTATTTTTTTAATGACTTAAAACTAAGATTTACGAGAGCAGAGCAGGCCACCTCCTCTCGCCTTCTCTGATCCCAGTCTGAACCCTGCTAGATCTGGCAATGTTAGGAACACTAATGTTCCTCTTGGCATAGAGATATACACTGCTTCGGAGGGCAAGGGGAGTCCAACAAGGAAGATTTATGGCTTATTTACCTTCTAAATTGAATCGTGTTTACCCCACTTGAGAGTTATCAGTAAACCCGACTTCCCAAAGATTCATGCAAAGGGTTGCAGTGTCAACCAGCAATACCAGCTCCTTGCTGAATCTCACAGACGTGCTATGAATTGAAATGGAAGTTCAACAGACTGCAGTAATAACAGAAAATAGTTTGGGTCAAATCGGCTTTGAGATGAATAATAAAACCAGGTTTTGCTGAGCAGTTTCTTATTAAAAATAGCATCAGATTTCAAAAAGAATTATGTAATGCTTCTATAAAGGCAAATACCACCGGGAATGCTGTCGTTATGGGCAATAGATTGGTAAAGTACTAGCAATAACAATACAGCCTAGACAGTCCTTGGTACAAGTACCAATATTTTTTCCCCCTTCCCATCAACAACCCACCAAATCAACAATAGCCAATTCTATTTTAGATTTGATATATACTGAAGTCTATGTATTTCAGAAAAGTTTTTCATATGAAATAGCCTTGAACAGAGCAATCATAACATGACTTGGCTAAAAATTAAATGGCACAAAATAGCATCTGGATTTTAAAAGGACAAACACCTTAAGGAGTCAGCTGCTAGAGTTAGCAGGAATAAGAGGATCAGAAACTTAAATGTGGGGGAAGCCTGCAATTTCTTTCAGACAGCAATGCCAAAACTCCAAAGAATAAGCATTCCAAGGAGAAAAAAGTAGAAGTACTCCAGACTCATTAGGAGACATGTTAGAAGCAAGCAGAGGAGGAATGGAAAGAAAATAAAAGACTAGAGTAAAATTATAATTCAAAATTGCTTCAAAATATTGTGTCAGTCACATTAAAAACAAACGTTAGAAAAATGTTTTCCTGCCACATAAAGAAAAAAAACTCACTTCATAGAGAGTCTGGGTTACAAACCAAGGCTAATCTAAAATTATACTTGGCAAACTAAGCAACAGAACTGCATGCAAATTCAACAGCAAAGACACGTGATCATACAGGTGAACGTTAAAGCTGTTCACTGTCAGACCCAACTTCATCAGCTGGAAAAAATATAAAGAAAAGCCAGGAATTAGAGATAACATACAACTAAATCACAGGAGGCTTCAGAAAAGATTTTTCTAGTAGAAAGTAGTGCCAATGTGCAAGGTAGCAAAGAGGAGTTATCTAAAAATACTACATAATACTCTTCGGGAACCTAAGAAACGTCCTTCTGTCTGTCACGGCAGAAGCCTGTTGCTCTGGTCTTCCCTTCAGCCTCATGCTCTTTCTTGCCCTATGCTCAGAACCAGCTGCATCTCAGACTTCCACTTCACTCTTCAAACTCCTCGTCCAGCCCAGATGCTTTTTTCCCCTGAGGATGCTAACTTGCTTATCTTCCCCCCCTCAGACAACTCTCCCTGACCCAGACATTTTCTTTATAAAAGAATATAAACAAGGAAAACAATGTCAGCTTTCACAACATAGTGAAGTTTAAGAAACCAGGTTCCAGTGTATGACCAAAAGTGATCAATGCCAAGCTGTAAGGGGTTTGCCTGTAGTAAAGGCAAACAGTTCTTACTGCAAGTAGGGCTAGTACAGCACCTGAAAGTATTCTCATGTGGATTTAAATAGGCTGCTATACACTACAAGTTTGGGGGAGGAAGTGTATTTGTGGGGTTGTATTTATTTGGTTTTTAAGTACTGCAGAAAATGTAACCCAGAGGCTCTCTTTCCATTGCTTGGAGAAGGGGAAAGGAGCAGTGTGCCTAGTTAAAGTTCTCCTCCTTTCTCCATGTCCAGCACTTACTTAAGGTTGAAGCTTATCATGCAAGTAAATTTGCTGAAAAACTGTTTGGATATAAAGAAAATCACTTGTTTATTTGGTAAGATACAAGAACAGTTTCAAGATAAAATTTAAGGAGATCAGGGGAAGGGACAGAGCAAAAAAATGAAAAATCCCTTTAAGTATTACAATACTTTTGAAAAAAGTCCTTTGGCTCTTCTTTTGGAATAAGTTTCCTCTGGGAGTTTACTTTCTCCCTATGAATGAAAAAAAAGCTAACAAGATTTTTATCTAAGTCAATTTATTCTGGGTTCAGGCACTAAGCACAGAAAATGAAACAATTACACAATCCTATAATCTGTATTTCTATCATCCGAAGAAACAAATTAAAGGTTGAAAGCAAGATAAATAAAACAAATACTAATTACGAGAACCAACCTCACACAGAGTCATTAGTCAATTGCCTTACAATAAAAGCCAATAAAATCTTGATTTCAAGCAAACTATTATAACCAATACTAACATACTGAAGCTATACACAGTATATTCGCACTCATTCTTGATGTAAAGAGTGGTTATGATAAATTTGTACCTTCCTCAGACACCAGAGAGTAGATGAACACAGTATGGAACCCTGAAGAGAATTCAGAAAACCCTACTCTGTCTTAGGGCAGCTCTGTGTTTCAATAATGTGTGTTTCAATATAAATGCATGAACTTCATGGCTCAGTCATCTTAGGTGCTGTGCATTCTGGACCAATCCTGGCTTAACCTTCGTCTCTAACATCAAGGTTATGTGTTTTGCTATACCAGAGGACGAACCTAGAGAACCTCCAGGGCTCAGTCCTCAACAGTTACAACCAGGTTTTTTGAACCATCAGTCCTACAGAACTGGGGACAAATGGATTCTTTCCTGGTTTGAGTACCAATAAGATGCTTGTCACTTTCCAATCACTATTCTACTTATTCTACCCCAGTGCATTAACACCAAAAAAAGCAGTACTGCTGCAGATCACTGATATTTTAAGGAAGAAAAGTCACCTAGTCTGATCACACGTATGCAACACAAGGCTATTCAATTTCTTGAACTTTACCTTCTCTAACACTCATATTCACCCCCCATTGCTCAAATATTTTCACTCCATCCCTTGAATTTCTTCAAAACTTGCCCCTACCCTCAAACTTCTGTATTTTGAATGTTTTCTTCTTCCATTCCAGTCTACAGGTTCAGGATCCACAAGTCACACATCCAGTAACAATGTCACTTTCACCTTACCCAGACCTTTTTTTAAAAGCTACTTTAAATTTCACCTTGGTACCAGCAGCTTTTTGGCATCTAGCGTGTGCATGTTGTCTTGTATGACATTCTCATGGAACTAAACACAAACATCTCGACAAGATTAGGTTAGTTTTTTAAAAAACAAATTTATATTCATTGCATCCCAAGATATCATCACTGCATTGTAGCTTTTATTTATATACATATGTGTACACAAAGTAACAGCGCACATAGACACAGCTTAGCTTTTGCAACAATAAGAACATGCTAATCCCAAAAAGATAGTTTAGTAAAGTAATTCACTGAAGTACCGTGGAAATAATTGATACACTTCTGTCATCCACACGTCAAAAGATTTATATTAAAACAGAATTTGCTCGGATGTTTGGGTAGACTTTCAAAGAGGATAGCATGAAAAGAAATATTTTAAAAAAACCCAACAAAACAAACAAACAAGAAACCCAAAACCAAAACAAACCAGAAAATAGAGCCTACCAAATATGTTGGTGGAATGTCCTTTCCGGGCAATTGGTTTGAGCTCATTATGTCCCCATCCATATTGCCTATAATTGTCCCAGGCATGCTTCATCATCTAAGAGATGGAAAAAATAGGATTCGATTACATTATAAAACTACTTTGTACGAATACAATATTTTACTCCTTATTTAAGACTTCATCTTTCACAGTCACCACAGCATACTGATAATTACTTTGCCACTATTTCTGTTACAGAAATCAGATTTTGTAGCATGAATAAGTTTGGAAACAACTTCAAGTCTATTTAACTTGAGCTATAGAGCCTAATGCTCTGCATTAGGTTGTTTTCTTGTTCTTTCTTTCTTTTCCCTAAATATATGCACAGACATTTAAGAATTTAAGCACAAGGAATGCATTTAAGCATAAGGGATTGGTGAAAAATACTGGCTAACGTCTAAGACACTAACTAAAAGGAAAAATATCAACCCATACCTGAAGCATACAAGGGATTTATTTACACTGGTGCATCCAATTACGACTAAACAATTTTGCAAAAGGCATAATAAGTTTATTAGCAACACCTACTTGTCAAAGATATACTGTCATATAGCCTCTACCAAATGAAATGCCAAAAGCTTTGCTCTTTAGAAAGCATAATGAACAAAGCAGTATAAAATTACTAATATTTGCTCCACAAAACATTCTCAACTCTCTAATAGATGTTTCCACCACCTAGTAAGCAAGCTACATCTAAAAAACAACAGGTCTTGTTAATGCACAGGTATTGTGCACATCAGCCACTAAGCAGTGTTTTTATGGATTTGCTAAATCTTTTTAAATTCCTTGCTTGTTGATATACAGCAGAAATTCAGCAGCTACCAAATTGCAAAGTGAATGCAGTTTAGAGAAAATCAAATACTATTAGTTACCTAAACAGATCAAAGCACGTAACAGGAAGAAATAAGATTCTGAAAGACTCTGCCACAGACAAAAACAGGAACAAACATGTTCTAAAACAGCCATCAGGCTGTATCCACAACATTATACATATTTTTATATTGCACCTTATAAATGGTATTAAAATATTGTTAATATAAACAAAAAAACCCAGAAAACGCATAGGACTTAAATCATCATCTCCACAAGTTTGAGAAATGCTCTCTACGAGGAGAAAGTATGCTAATGTAACTGACAGACCAACACTAACCCTTTAAGAAACTGATTATAGCAGGGCAAGTAAAGTTTTCACTATGATTTACAAGACTAATTTTCTTATTTTAATCAGAGAGTCACCATACTCATAGAAAACAGGAAGGAACAAGTAGATGCTGGCTAAAGAGTGAGGTGCAGCCAGTTGCCTTACCAGCGCTACCTCACATAGGAGCAGCTCTCTTCTCTTACCGAGTTCAGGATTCAGTGGAAGTCAGCATCTGGTGATCCCAGCTCTTTCAAACTGCATCTAAACTGTCTGCCGAGACATGAAAAACAAAGTCTCCCTACAACCATCAAGAGATCCCTGTCCAACCTACGCCGCTGTAATTCCTTTGAACGTAAACTCCCTCCAAATTTCCCACAGCTCCGTTAACTCATGCCCAGACAATAAATGTGAACCACAGCAAAGGTATACGCACAGGCCCAGAAGCTGGGAAGCCCTCCTGTGTTAAACTGACATCAACCTGGGCACAGATGTCCCTCTCAAGATGCCAGAGGTCCCACTCCTACCGCTTGTCATTCAAAGTCAGCTCACACGTTGCTTTTGGTATTTGCACTAAAAGATTCTGACACCCGATTAGGCAATAATACTGTATTGTTTCTTTTAGCGTCATGAACCTGTAATGTAAGAAAAAGAGGATGCAAATATCATACTAAAAGAGGAGAGAAAACCCATTTCATTAGCACTCACAAATTCCTTAGTGTTTACAAAGAACTTAATCAAATTGACCAATTAATAGCTATTAGAACCTCAAGATGACTCAGGTAAAGTAGTTTTCTCGCCTGTCAAGAAAGGATCACAGCATGACAAACGCAATAAAAGCCTGATCACAGGCAGTATAGAAGTTCCTCTGAGATCTCTTAGTAACGTCATCCAGAATCAACCTACAAATTTTTAATCAAAAAATTGTTCATTAACATAAGATCATAGAATCAAGAATCACAGCACCATTCAGGCAGGAAGGGAGCTCAGGATGTCTCTAGTTCAAGCTCCTTAGTTTAAGTCCTAAAAACTCTACTTGGGAAAACAGACTTATAGTTTTGGAAGGCACTAGAGGATGAAACAAAAGAATTACTGAGCAGTGAGCTCTCTAAGTTTGATAACAGACGGATATCTAAACAAGGTGACCATGACACAGCAGATCTAACCAGCTTGCTTCCACATAAAGGAAACTGGGCTTCTGAGACCTTTGGACGCATCAAATAAATATTTCATGAAGGAGAATCAAATGACCATTGACATTTTAGCTTTGTAAAAATCTCAAAGTGTAGGCAAATACCAGTATAGATCAAAACTAGCTAAGTCCAAAAGAAGAATAACTTGTTTCCTCAAGGCAGAATATTAATTGTGGAATATTTCACTGTCCCAATTTGCTATGTTTCTGCGGGGAAGGTACAGATTTTCTTACAGACTATTTAGTTCTGAGGAAACCCAAGAAAATTATGGAAATTACGAAGGGCTAAAACAGAATACATCACAATATAAGATGTTCCTATATCCATAAGATCATAAGACAAAATTTATGCTAGGATAAAATTTCATTAAGATAGAAACTGTAAAGGAGTCAATTTCACCAGATTCATGAATTAATGCAGAAGTAACTTAAGAATACACTGCTGAGACCAGAAACTGTCAAACACAAGAGACTAAGATGCAGTTGACTGCATCATCTAAGGTTCTGACATAGGAAATCATATTTTGAGGAGATTAAGCTACTTTGATAAACACAAATGTGTCTGTCCTATCCCCTCTGCCTCCCCTAAACAGTGTACAAAGAATATGGTGTTATAACTCCCCAAGAACCTTTTGACTTCATTACGATAACTAGTCAACTGATTTTTTCCAGACGAACACTGAACATTACTCTGGCACACAGCTCATTACTCTCCTCTACCACAAAGTGAGCAGACTTCACAATATCATGTTAGCAGATAACTGCACATTACATGCAAGTGAGAAACCCCACGGCTCTTGTATACAATATTAGGTTTTGTAAGGATGATATGCCAAGAGATCTTATAACAACATGGAGATTTCTGTTACTGCCAGTACCGGTAGCATAATATACTACAGATATAACATCTATACTATTGGGAGCAGTTGTGTACACAGAAGTTCTTGAGAGACAGAAGACAGATGCCTCTACCAGCAGAAAATGTAACAGAGGATGCCACTTTGGCTCAGGAAGTACAAGCAACGTGAACTCCTGATCTGAAAAACCAGATTACCTCTATGGTTATGCCAGATAGCATCTACATAGTGGAAGCTGGAAATGCTGAAGAATAGCTGCAGGTATAGATAGGCTTTTCTTCGAAAAAAAACTTGTCTTTAAGAGGAGAGAGAAGTCTCAGACACGGACTGGAACATCAGCACTAATGATAATAGAAAGAAGGTAAAAACACTTGCAAAAAACCACCCCCAACCCTTAAAGAAGCCATGACAGAGGCATCTTAAGCTCAGGAGAATGAAAATAACAAGCTGGTCCAAGCATGCATCAGTAACTGTGAACAAGGCAAGGTGTGGATTTCCAGAGCTGACATTTCCATATCTGATAGCAGTTTGTCTGATAGCAAGGTAAGTGCTGGGGCTTGATGGCATATCATATAAAGACCTTGCAATCTGGCCACCGCAGAACAAATGGTTTTAGTGATGGACTTTTTACTGACACTATTAATGCCAGATTTTGCTTTTGAAGGCAAAATAATTCATAGGGTATAAGTCCACTGAATACCAGTCTCGAATATGGTTATTATGGGATACACCATATACAACAGCCAGCAAGATGCTGTTGCATGTACAGCTTGATAATTCTTACAAAGATGAATTTGGACTCTCCTGCGAGAGCACCAGAATGCCAAGAAGCAGGGCATGTCAAATAAAAATGCTTTTGTAGCTACACCGTTATCTAGATGCTTTTACTGACTTTAGCACATGTTCGTGGGATCTGATCCTCTACAGTCACCAGGAAATCAGGTTTTTATAACAGCAGAGTGGTAATGATGTCTTTTGACAAAATCATAATTGTAACAGTAAAAGGAGGTTACAGTGATTGAAAAGACTTTTGTAAGGGAGTTCTATCACTACAGCAGTATGTTAGAAGCAATAATTCAAACCACAGATTGGCTCAAAAGCCCCTTTCCACTCCTCAAAAAAAGGGCAGACACGTAGCAAACGGAAAATAAGAATCCTGAGAAATAAACAAAAGAAACAATTTACTGGCAAATTGCAGTATTTACGCGTCGTGCTTAGAAATGAGAAAACTATCGTCTTCTTGCCATTCCATCAGGAATGTGCATAACAGAGCGCAAATAGGTTTTGCTTTCAAAGGAACATTCTGGTTAAGGGTATGATTTCAAGAGATTTATATAAACCACCTTCAAATTCTGTTTTAAAATTAACCAAGGACTTGCTAGACAAGATTACTGCTCAATTGGCAGATTAAAAATTAATAACCTCTTTCCCACTGTCGACAGAGAATACTTTTTGGAGGTTAAATTAAAGAATTATCATTTCCTTGTATAAATACTTAGATTTTTGAGAAACTAAGATTTTTGAAGAAACTTCGCAAACTCATACAGATTATTTTATTCTTCCAGGAGCTACAAATCTCTGCCTAAGAGAAATTATTTTAGGCATCAGTCCATGCCTCTCATGCATTTCTGAACACTGCCACTGAAAAAGTCTGTTTGGAACATGTTCCTAACACACACAGAAAGATGGGTTTTCTTTTACTGATGAATCTGGTAACAAATCCATTGCTGAAACAAAGCTAAAATGTTTATCAAATGTATGCAAAAGAGGAAGCTTGTCCTTTTTTGTTGGCATGAAATACTTTAAGTCTAAGATGCCTGATGGAACTAAGGGGATACAAAATACATCAGACTGGTGAGAACTGGAACAGTAGATGTAAAGAGCCTAAACTTGGAGAGCTTACAGCAGTGAACTGACTGCTCAAATTTGTACAAGAAAGCCAAATGCTTTTTTTCCCAAGATAATGAATCAGTATTTTTGACCTTGTGTGTCCTCGTGGTATCAAGAGAAACTGGTATTCATGGGTTTGACTAAGGTCCTGTGGCGCTCAGAAAGCTACAACCTCCCAGATCATCTTTGGAAACAACCAGGACTGCACATCAGCCAGCAGAAAGCAGTTCCTTTCTTCCAGTCTTGCCTTTTCAGGCATCAATCTAATCACCTTCAACAGCTTATCCCTGCACCTCTGCCAGTTTTACTGTATCCTTTTTGAAGCTGAGACACTAGAAATAGATGAAGCGTGCAAGATGCAGATGTACCTTAGCTCCACATGCTACCATAAGAACCTTGCCTGTTTTGTTCTTCTTTCCTAAAATACTGAATATTTGCTTTTTGTCTGCTATTGAGCACTACACTGACATTTCCAAGGAACTATTATAAACACAAGAAGCTCTCATTCTCAAGTGGCAGTTAAGTCACCTCACACCTTTTCATATTAAGCATGGAGTTGGACTTTCTCCCGCTCCAGCCCCCATATGCATCATTTTACATTTAGCTGAGAAATAAAAGGGGAGATAATCACTCAGTCCCATAAGATTTTTCTGCAATTCTTCAGTCTGGCCTCAGTTTTCTACTCCAAATCTCCATGTTGGCAGCAAAGTTGATCATACCACTATTCATCGATTTTCAAACTCCGAATAATTTATCTGTATAATTTAGAGCATGGATCCCCAGTGCATGGCCTACATGGCCTCTAGTACCATTTATTTGTACTCTCCATTTCCTGCCTTCTAACCAATTTCTCCAAGCAAACAGAGACATAATCCTCCATCCCATGGCTGCTTAGTTCAACAGCTGTCAGTAATGAATCTTGCCAAAAATTATTTTTTTTTAAATTATGTATATAACTGTGTCTCCCTTGTTCACATGCTTACTGACCCTTTCGGGGATCTTCTACAGCTTTGCGCATCATGACATCATTAAAAATATACCTGGAAATCTTACGTATCTGTGTGCTCAAAAATCCTATTCCCTGTTCTAGTTTTTGTTAATCTGCAGTTCATTCATCAGCCATAGGGATCTGCAGTTCTTTGATCTCCCCTTGAATGCCTTTCAAAAATTGACATCTTATTAGCCACCTTCTAGTCCTCTGGTAACAAAGCAGAAAGCAAGGATAGATGCCAGCAATGAAAATCAAGAATCCAAATCTCAGAGCAAACTATGTCAGAATAAACTGTTGCAAGTTTCAGGTATTACAGTATTATACACAGATTGTCTATGACTTAATGGAACACACCATAAGAGGTTACTCATCAACTACAAGCAGCTCACATTGTGTATCAATTATATCATTAATATCAATGACTCTGAGATGTAACATCATCAGGAAAACTATGTTAAAGAACACACTGGCATACATTCTATGGAGTTGCTCTGGGAAACAGAGGGGACTACAGCAGAAATGATGCAAAGATGACTAACAAGTAGTAGAATTTTTACTATATTTAAGATGGTGGTCTTGCTTTCCAATCAAAGTCTCCACAGCTGCAAAACCACACATTGTCACTTCTGTAACAGATCTTGTATAATTTAATATAGACCGCTCTTCCATCTAGCCATAATTCATGATTTTTGCTACCAACATTTCTGTAGAATGGGAATAAATGGCACATAAAATACAAAATTTTAGAAAAAAAAGCAGCAAGATCGGCCATATCATGGAGCCTTTTGATTCAACCTCTTCTGAAGTAATTTACCTGGGGTTTTGCCCATTTTTATTTGGCTGATTATATCAGGGAAGTGAAATAATTCCTTGTTTTCTTGATTTTATTTTGCATTTATGAATTCTAAATACTGCAAATGTGCTACTTCATTGCTGAAAGACAGGTTCTTCTCACAATGGTCTGGAAAAAAGATATCTTTAATAATGAAGACCTTGAATTTTTAACATGTTTCCAGTAATGCATGAGTGCTAGAGAATTCTGTAATTGCTACAGCTTGAATAAATTGATTCATTTTTTAAATATCCTCAGACACAAACTTGCATTCCTCATTAGCAGTACATTTTAAGTTACCAACCAAAGCAGCCTATCCAGGATGTGCAGCTGAAATACTGCACCATCCACACTAGGAGCTTTATTTTCATCCTTCTGTTTGAGCAAAATAAATACACCAAGGTACAAAGCTTCTCATAGTCATAAATTAAAGATTTACAAATGTTAAATGAGTTCTTTATAAAATCATCCCAACATGCTGGGACACAACTTTCTGCAGGGCCATTCCTAACTTGCCTAGTCTGTACTGGCCAAAGTGCTAATTGCACAATTTTCATTTTAATACATCCATTGAAAATTAGTTTACCAACAGGCTTGATCAAAAAGAGTCCATCCTTACTTTAGAGAGATTTTGCTCATTCAGTAAAAATAAGATAAGCATTAAAAAAGTGCAGTGAAACTAATTTAAAGCCAACTTAGTTGCTCTCAACATGCTGAATTACATTTGAGAATCCAGAACAGAGAATCCAAATAGCATGCAAACAAAACCACTTAATAAAAAATGTGTATGTATAGATACAAATGCATTTTTATATATACACACACATTTTATATGTAAGTGTATGTGTGTATATAAAAGTGTGTTTGTATCTATACAAACAAATGTGTATATCTCTATTTTATACAATCACACACACTCCAGGGAGTGTTATCTTAAATACTGAAAAGAGATAGGTCATAATACTTCCTGTGCTTCATTTTCATTGGGAACAAAGCCAGGAGCAGCAAGCTACAAAGCACAACGCAAAACTCTTAACACAAGAGACATGTATTACCGAATTCCCTTTCCTTTTCAAACTGGCAACCTGTCACAAGTGGGGTCCCCCAGGGATTGATATTGAGCCCAGTGCTGTTTAATACCTTCATAAGTGATCTAGATGATGGGATCAAGTGTACTCTCATGAAGTTTGCTGATGATACCAAACTGAGTGGGGAAGGGGACACTTTGGAAGGGAGAGCCACCCCGCACGAAGACATGGATAGACGGGAAGAGTGGGCTAACAAGAACCTTATGAAGTTCAACAAGGACAAGGGTAAGGTCTTTCACCTGGGAAAACATAATCCAGGAGTGCAGCACAGGCTGGGATTTACCCAGTTGAGGAGCAGCACTGTGGAAAGGGACCTGGGGGTCCTGGTGGCCAAGCAGCTCGATACAAGTGAACAGCACGCTGCTGCGGCAAAGCAAGGCAAATGGACGCTGGGTTGCATCGCCGGCAAAGATAAAGTCGTCATTACCCCACTCTACTCAGCACTTGTCAGGTCACACCTGGAATACTGTGTTCACTTTTGGTCCCCCCATACAAAAAAATGCAGACAGGCTGGAAAGAGTCCAGAGAAGAGCCACAAAGATGATCAAAGGACTGGGAAGCCTGCCATATGAGGAAAGGCTGGGAGAGCTGGGTTTGTCCAGCCTTGAAAAAAGAAGGCTTTGGGGAGACCTTATCACCACGTTCCAGCATTTAAGAGATGGCTACAAATCAGCTGAAGATACCCTTTCTACAAGGAGCCCCGTTTTTTTAGAAGTTACTCCCGGGGAAATTCTGATTGGACACAAGAGGAAAATTTCTCAAAATGAGAACAATCAGCCATTGGAATAATCTCCCCAGGGAAGTGGTGGATTCCCCAGCATTGGACACTTTCAAGATTCAGCTGGACAGGGTGCTGGGCCATCTTGTCTAGACTGTGCTTTTGCCAAGAAAGGTTGGACCAGATGATCCTCAAGGTCCCTTCCAACCTGGGATTCTATGATTAAAAACTGATGTCCTAAGCAACTAGAAGTCCAAGTAAGTTTGATCAAGAACACAACAAAGAGTATAAAAGCGTCAGCAAGAATGAAATTGTTCTAAATTGGTTTTAGATGCTGAAAAAAGTCCCCCCGTCACAGAAGGCAGCCTATTTGGCTAGATCAGAAACACTGCAATTACAAAAAAAAAAAACCCAACGAGATTAGCAGTGGAAGTTGTATGAATAGTAACTATGAAAAGATGAGTTACGCAACATGAAAAGTATTGGCTAAGTATTTCTTCTGCACAGCTCTTTTCTCAATAAGCACACAAAACAGAACTCAGGTAAAAAGACACTTACTATTTTTAACCTGATTTCTTAAGAGAATTAGGCTTATGCAATCTTGCTGTCTGTACATCTGCCATTTGCCACATACATTTGCAGTAGCCTTTGAATCTGTTCACTCATTTCAAACCTGCTTTTGCAGAGTTAGGAGGAACCAGATAACTGAGACCTCTACTTTTTGTGCAGGGGTGGGGTGTAAAGAAAAAGATACCTGTGGCTAGATAAGATAGACAGACACAAATTAGTACCCCAACTGAGAGGAAGGCAGTTATAATCCAATAATCCAACCCTTTATTCATTCAGAGGGGCAGCATTTAGCATGCAGGTAGCTCTATACCACGCACAGAACACATTGCAATTCACACAGTCAGACAGGAAGATAAGAGGGCATTCACAGCAATGTGTGCATGAGGAGCGGAGGGTGGTATAAGGGGATGTAGGTCAAAAATTCATAGGAAACCATTAGTTTTGCTGCTTATAAAACAGCATTATTAGCAGCCTCTTGAGCATCATACAGAGACCACAATGAAAATACATTTTAATCACTTCTCCTCTTGGCACAGTTCTAAAAGTATTTCCAAAATTGCCTCCACTAATATTAAATAAATTATCTTCCTACCTCCCCTCCTAAGAGGCAACATATTACAAGTCACATTTTAAAAGAGGATACACTGAAAGTTTTGCTGAAGGCCTCAGTAAGTTCACTGGCAGAAGAACTCAAGTCAGAACATTCCTAGCTTCCCAGCCAGGACCTTGTTCCTCACTTGGAGGATCCGAACTTAACAGCAACTCGTTCTGCAGGTGTCCGATGTAGCAACTGATCTTTAACTGTGGCCCCTATGCTCCCTGGATGCTCATTTCACAACAACTTTTGCTTAAATGTCTTTCTCCGCTTTTTCTTTTTATCAGGAAGCTGTGACAAGCAGGAACAGAACCAAAATTTTGCCGTGTTGAAAACGGCTTATCAGAAAGCAATAAGATATCTCCTTGCTATCCCATCTCATTAAACAAAACAGCTTTTAAACTGCACAAGAAGCAAGCATGCTACAGCCAGCAGCTTCAGTCACTTCACAACTCTAGCTTATTTGTGTGAACACCACACTGCCTTTGAGCTGAATTTAAAAAGCCTATGCAAAATTAGCACTGCCTAGTTACACGACTGCGTATCACAACAAATACAGAACAAGCAGTAGAATAAAAGCTCCAGAGAACTCAGATTTTCCAGTCCATCTTTGAAACCTAGAACATAAAAACTATTTCACTCTTAAGTTTACTACGTGCACTTGTGTATCACTCTGGAGAAGCTTTCTTCAATCACGCTCACGATTGTATGTGCGCTTCAGAGAGGTACCCCGGCATGCTGATTTCCCAGAAATGGTTTTGGGGATTTCTCCATAATGCTGCCTGGTAGGCACTTCCTTGCTTCCACGCAAATGCGAGAGGTGACCCTGCTTAAGCCCTGTTATGTTGACTTTGTGATCCCTTTGTCACACCACTGCGGGTCCTTTGCTCATCCCCCCGTCCGTCGCTCCCTTGCAGGGCTGCTAGTTACTCTCTCCCGCCCTCATTGTTCCCAGCTCAAAGCCCTCCTGACAAGGTCAGCCATCCTGCTGGCAAAGACGCCTTTGTCCTGCCTTAGCGAGGTAGGTCCCATCTCTCCCAGGCAGACCCTGCAAAGAGAGTCCCACGGTTGCAGAACCCAAAGCCCTGTTGCCAACACCAGCTCCACAACCAACTGCTGATGCGCAGTGCCAGCACCCTCATCCTCGCACCCTTTCCCTCACTGGAAGGATGAAGGAGACCACGACCCAGGCCCCCGGGTCCCTGACAATCACGGCTGTGTAGCCAGTATGTACGCAAAACTGATATTCTGTGCAATACAATACATACTGACTTGTAAAAGCTACACATCCATGATTTCAGCACTTCTCAGAGCAAACACTTTAACAATCCAAGAACTCAATTCGGTGTTTAAAACAAGGTATATATAGAATATCCTGCATGGGATTAGTACCATTATTGGGTGAAATACACTTTTTAACACATATCCAAAATGAATGCTGGCAGTAAGACAATACTGTGAAACCTTAAGCTGAAATGAAAGAAAACCTGAAGCCTGAGTAGGGTGAAAAGAATTATAAAGTTTTCCTTATTTGACTGGGTAAAATTTAATTTATCAAGGAAACAAAACTTGTTAAAAAAAGAGCACTATGTAATGATTACACTTAAACTGCAGAAAAAAATTAATACTCTGAACACCATTTAAAGGACATAATAATGGAAATTAAGTGCCAAAAATTCCAAGTGCTCAGGCAATTTATATCTAATTTAACTTGGAAAGGAAGCCAATGACTTCCAAAAGAAGAGTTTTGTTCTTAATTTCTTTTTTGGAGATTATACAAGTTACATCTACCCTCTTATAAAACCACTTTTTCATCTTTTACTTAATATGGAAAAAAAAAATCACTAAAATATTAATCCAAAGCTAAAGTGTAACAGCAAGAATAATCTTCAGATGTGTTTATTCTTAAAATACCAGTTAATTAAAAAACATAGCATTTTTTAAAAGCCAGAACAGCAAGCTAATATACTAGAGAAGTGCTACAAAGCAGGTGGAAAGCAGTAAGCATTACTGGACGTACAGTAAACAGGTGGTGGAAAACCTTTACTTCTCAAAGTTGTTACTGTGCATCTAAAATAACCGGCCAACTTCTAAATGATCCTTATTGAAATAACTGAAATAACAGCTTGTTAGAAGAATCTAGACAATTTATACAATTCTGTGAATTAGTTACAATTGAGAATACAATGTAACACTAAATATAAACATCAGAACCAAAAGACACACTGAAACAAAAACAAGAGATGTAGGTTCTGCTCCTGGTTTATTCCATGACCTTATGAACACTCCCTCTCTGTGCTCAGTAAACATTCCTATAATATAAAGCTTTTGAATGCTTTATAAAGCTCTCAAGAGCATTACACAGATTGTTTTACTTTTATATGCACTTTTTTTAAAAAAATCAAAATACTTATTTTTAAAATACTTAAGTACTGCAAAACCACTTTTTATACAAGGATCTGTTAAAGACTTCACCAAGTTGATCTTTGGAAGGAAAAAATAGTAGTAAATTTTCTGTAAAAATTATAGAACTGAAATTCCATTTGAAAGCTTTCCAGTTTTTCTCCCAATTGTAGAGAGCCATGTGCATGTTACAAACTGTCCCCAACAGTCAGCCTGATTCTACATAGTTTTTCACCATTTGGAATTAGGTGAAATAGGCCATATAAATGAATTAATTTTGTGAATTTAAGCAGTCTAAAGCTGTTCTGTGAGAGTGAAGTTCCTCAAATATGCATCAGGACATTTCAAAGTAAACCAAGGCATGAGCCAAATGGCTTCTCAGGACCACCTGGAATTCTGAAGCTGCATATGCATATCCTCCAAAGAGCTGGGAGCTTCCCTGTGCTGTATTTTTGGTCTCAATCCAGGCAGCCGTAATGTCTTACATGTCAGAAATGCTACACAAGCTAGCTGTAGACCTATGTTAGAGATATTGTCTCCCGGAACTTGTTCTTTTTTTGCTAAGTATCTCTCTCATCTACAAAGACTATTTGTCTACACTGGTTACAACAAACTGTGAGAAGACCTCAGCAACGATCATAGCATATTTCAAAATGCACTTTGCATCTCTGGAATCACTGCAGCCTTCTGTGATACATCTGATGCTGTCAAGAACAGGTTTCAGGCAAAATGTTATTCATCTGACAGTGTCGATACATGTTTTATCTCAGCCACATTATATTCATTGCAACGTAGCAGATGCCAAAACCCAGAAGTAGACCCAGAGGCCAAACAAAAATGACAATGTACCAACAACAGGTTCTTCAGCATTATCATTTGTCCGTTCTCACTAGCAGACCTTCCACTCCTGTATGCTACGTGTTCACACATCTAGTTGTAGAAGTGACTATCTGCTGTCCTACATCAAAGAAATTAAAAATTCGCAAGACCACTTCATAGCTATAGTACTAACAAGACTGACTCAATGAAGGCAATTCACACAACAGACAGACATTTCAGTCATGCTAGTATGATCCTGGACTGTTCAAGCACAGTGGTCACACGGTTGAAGACTGCTCAGTACAAAGATATGATTATCTTAACTGAAGGACTTACCCACCTAATACATAGTCCCATAAAATCTTCGGTCTGGCTATGAAAAGCTACACTTCAGAAACCACAATAGGATTCATCAACAAGTTATGCAATAAAAAAACCAGCTTGTCAGTGTGACTCACACACAGGCTGATCACCAAAAAAAAAAAAAGTAGTAAGCCTTTTACAGCATGAGATTTGTGGTAACTGTAGCTAAGGATCACCAGAGCAACTACCTGGTGATCCTTACTCACAAATTACTGCACCTTCACATTTAGATCAGCAAGAATCGTCTAAACTTTACTAGTCATTCATGCCAGCAAGAAAATTGCCATTCTGTATTAACCTATAGCTTCTCATCTCCTCTCAGTCTACATTCTGACCAAACAACCTCAGAAATGTAAATACTAATTTTCAACCCTCCCTGCAATTTCAGGCTTGATCTATAGGAACTTTAGTTGATTATTTCTTCCAGCTAGTTCTTCATTGTTAGCTGCACTCAGTACTGTCACATTACTTTGTCAACTCAATTTTATTCTACCCATTAAATCCATCAGTGGCACACTCAAAGGTATTTAAATACAGTCGTCTGTAGTTAAAATTAGAAGTGCTGAAAACTACATGACCATACCATTCACCATTCATCTCCACCCTACAGAAGACATTTTGAAAAGCAAGATTCTCTGTATGTTCTCACTGAAAATGTTTGAGGATACAGTTTCGAAAAGCACCAGAACCGTCTGAAATCCACAAACCAGTGCTCCCCTTTGGGAAATAGCCCTAACCAAGCAGGGTCAAGGGGGTCCAGTATTCCACACACAACTTCCCAGGCAAAAGTGCTTCTGCAGGAGTCACTAACAGAACAGGCACATCTTGCAGGAAAAGATTTGCTACTGGAGAGATTCAAATAGTGGTACAGCTCCATGCTGTATCACTCATGTATCATAAGCAGTTGTTCATTATTTGATAAGAGTGGATTTCATCTAGTCGTCATTGATAATCAATGTAAAATCCCAGCTTGGGTGATCTACCCACAGCATGGTACATACTCCAGCTGCAACTCCTCCCTATTACAAGGACAGGTGTATGACTGACTTTTTTTGTTTAGATTTCTGAGCTAATTAAACTCAGATTATAATTTCAAAGAAGATTTAGCTGATGTACTACTAAGTGCTGTGGTCCTTGATGTTCTTTAATTACAGAGCCTGTGCTTGTCTACCTCTGCCCTGAACCATTCCTGCTTGCTAACCCAATTTTTAGACATAAAACTAATAAGATTGCAGGAAAGAAAAAGAAGGCTGTACAACATTTCTGCCATACTAGTTAGAACCACAGACTCGGAAAAATGCCTGGTGATAATTGGCATTGCTAGGGCAAAAGAGGGCAATGAATCTCACGGCCAACCAGGAGTAGAAAGGTTAAGACCAGAAACAGCAATTCCCATAGCATAAGCTGCCACAGAACCAAAAGCCTAGGCCAAAATCTTATTTTGACTGTTTTACAGGTAAATGAGGCAATCTACTTAAATGAGCTCCTAGGTTTTTTAGACCCATTTAAAACCTAATTTGAAAAGCATATGATAATTTGGTAATTTGCAAATTTTAGCTGCGGGTCATTTTTTCCCCTATCTTTTCAATCCACTTTTTAAACATTTAAAAATATCTTGCGACACACTAACATATGCCATTCTTTGAAGGGAACCTGACAAAGTCAGGCTCTGCTTTAAAGTTGCACTTGTTGCTGTTCCATGTGTTAATGACAAACTCACTTTGAACCCGTATCACTAATTTGAAGAAATTCCTAAAATCATTTTTAAGTTGTTATCCAGTGAAATATTAACACACCAACACCAGGAAAAAACATGCGATGTTCATTAATACTTGATGTGCACTTTTCACTTACTGGTTTTTATTAAAAAGATTTGTAGACCTGTTTTTCTTTTAATATAAATCATAACAGCAACGCCATATAAATAACTGCTATCAGATACAAGAATGGGTAGGACCACATCATCATCATCTTTACCTCTTTAATTTTGTTCCTCTTCTCTCGGATATCCGGGTCTGCTGGTTCTCCACTGTTTATCCCTATAAGATTTGGTAAAGGAACAGGGGGCAGTGGCTTGCTGTCTTTCTTTTTCAACTCTTGCACTACTTTGTTCTTTTCTGTCTGAATCTCAGCTTGAATCTCATCACGCGATTTCTTCAATTTCTCCTTAGCCTCTTCCAGAGCCTTTTCATGATCTGCTCGGATCTTATTTCTCAGACGTTCCTCTTCTTCTCTAGAGACACAAATGCTAGTCAGCATCTCATTACTAAAAACACATTGCTTATAAACAAACTGCAGCTTCACAACAGAAGCCACATCCCAAGTTAGTTTACTCTAAGTAATTCTAATGATTCAGGCAAGTTTACTGAATTGTGTTAGGACACAATCCTCCACTGTTTTTGCCATGAACCCCAAAAGAACCGTGCACACATCCACAACACTATTGTAGAAAAATGTATCAGAAGGGTTTTCTAGATCATGTCTCAGCACCTTTGCTTGCCTACTCAAGGATTTAGAGAGGAAAAGCCCTACATTTGTACTTCAACTAGAGGACACGTGCAGAGGCATATTGAGCAATCATAGCAATCATTCAGTTTAAAAAAAATAAAATCAGAAGGGCTCTTCCTTGCCTTCTGTACAATAAATACAGAGTACACAACTTCCCAAGACTGAAGTAACTACTGCAAAAAAAAAAAAAAAAAAAAAAAAAAAAAAAAATCGCAGCCAGTACTTTTATTAATAATGAGGTGTAAGCTGCAAGAGCTGCAAACCCCACCACAGCATGTTTTGTCTTCAGAACTCATTGTTCCAATCAGTACGGTCCATAAACCTCACAAGTTAAATGCAGAGTTAATTATAAAGCCATTTAGGAACATAAGAGCTTTTAGTAAAGCATGATTTTGAAACTCACTGTCAATAAAACCAACATCATCTTGTTTCTAAGCACAATTTTCCATCATGATCTTTAACGATTAGTAAAAGTTCTGAGGTTCACACACAAAAGGAAGACTGCTGTTTTAAAGCTTGGGTTAAACAAGAGGTTATTCTAACAACAGACAAAAATGGCCCATTCCAGTCCTAAAACATTTCAAGGCATCAGAAAGATACACATCAGACTCCCAATATAACACAACCTTTTCAAGCTTCTTTAAAATATAGAGCCGCTCAATGACTAATGTGAGCCAAAATAGTTGTAGGGATTTAAAACAAGCACTAGTTACAAAACACACACTCCCTCCCTGTTTCCTCCCCCAGGCAAAAATACTTTCTCCACAAAGAGCATTAAGGAGAAGACAGTGGATAATGGAAAGGAAAGAAGGCAAGTAGCAAACCACATAAGAAATACCAAGCTTGGCATAACTGCTTTTAGGAGGAACAGAGACACTTGACCCATATCATGTGTTTTTTCCACTATACTGAAAACATACCAATGAAAAGGAGCAACCACCATTTAGTATGTGAGAATTAGAATAGAAGAGTTCAGCTGGAAGGGACCTACAGCAGTCTAGTCCAACTGCAACTAAAAGCCAATCCAAAGTTTACAGACAAAAATAAACATGAGATTGACAACTGTTAACCAACACTGACAACAAATACAGGAATGTATCTATGTATTTAAATTGGGATATTTTTCCTACAAAGGTTATTAGAAATATTTGACAAAGTCTATGATAAACGGGTAATATTTCCAAAGATTCAAACAAATTTTAAGTAACTCACTGGGGTGCTGTGTTGGAATATCTGGAGATATGGACAGATCTTACTGAGCTTTGCAAGTATAATAGAACTGTTTTTATTAATCTCACAGATCAAGATCATGTCACATCTGTTATAGAGCACTGTTTCACCTTTACAAAGAAAGGTCAAAGAATGAAGCTAATAACGAATAACTTGCACAGAGTTATGATACAATACTATCAGAGCAATCCCACCAGACCGGTCCATTTCCTGCAAGGTTTATAACAGTTACAGTCCTCTGCCTAAGGAGAGCTGATTTTAAGTCAAAGTGCAATAAATTAAGCTTTTCGTTCCAGAAATGCACAGTTCAAACCCCCAGTGCACGAGTCCTGACTGCTATCTCATAAACATCCAGTATATTTTAAAGTTAAAATTTATACACCTCTTTGCTCCAGTCTTTAGCTTGGACTCAAAAGCTCAAATAGAGACTTTTTTTAGGCACATGTTTTCTTCTCAATTTGACAAAGTCTGACATCACTTGATGTCATCCAGAAAATAACTTCCCAGTTTACAGGCCAATGTGCATAGCATGCAGGGGGAAAACCACAGTACTACAACATAAATGCTCTCAGCAAAATATATTGTTACACAAAGAGTGTTTTATTAGCCCTTACATTTTTCTTAAGTGCTATTAGGTTGGCATTTTAAAAAGTTATAGTAGCATTATTACCTTTTGATATTTCAGTACCAGAAATACAATGCAATGTTTTAACAGATGCGCTGACTAAAAGGCATTCAAACTGAAGTTCTTCAGCCGCTTTTCTCAATGTGACCCACGTCACATCCATGTTTCTCCCTAACAATAAAAAAAATGAAGTACTGAGCTCCTCGCTTTGACTATCAAATCCAAGCTCATTTTAACACTGTTGAACAGTAACAGTCCTTCTCTCCTTCAACTGTAGGGCAAAGAAACAACTTTCAAGGTGGCAAAAGACTAGTCTAAAGAGTGAAAAACACAAGTAATACCATTTAGGATAACTTTTACTTCTACTGTGACCCATTTATGGGTGGAAGATAACTTTCCTGTATTCCTGTAAAAGTTACTCACATTCTATTGTGGCAGCAACGTGCTCAATTCAATAACAAAAGCAGCTAAAAACTACTATCAACTGAAAAATTTGAAACCATACATTTGTAGTCTGGAAAGCTTTCCCAAGGCTAGGAGAGGGCTCTGCGTAAGATGCAGCTAGAGAGAATGAGAACAAGGTCACCAGAATGAGACATCACTCCCCACAGTCATGTTCTCACCAAGAGACAGCACGCTGTACAGGAGCCAAAGAGATGGCTTACAGAGAATGAGAAATAGGAAGAATCAAAATACTTCAGTGTGAGGATAATGTATTTTAGAGGTGTTTCTCATTTTCAGAACTCAGTTTCCTGGAGGCAAGTGACAGCCTTTACTTTCTGACTAGATCTACTAATGTTTTGTTAACAGATGTTGAAATTCTTTTTGCAAAGGATCAACCGTCAACCATGAAAAACCTGGGATTTTAGGAAAACAGGGTAACAATGTATCTCAGACCTCAATAAAAAGATGTTCAAGGTATATTCACATTAACCTAATTTGAAGAGGATGGTTTACAGTGAGTCTGCTTTATTCATAAATAGAAATGGTTTTCATAAAACCCATGGTTAACATGCATGTCCCCAAACACGACCCCCGTGTGAAAAAGATTAATGATGTTTGAGTGTTATAGTGAGTCTGACTCACTAAAATGAGTCACTGGTGATGTGCTTTGTGCACCTTCATGGTTTTGCACCATCAAGATCAAGTGCCATGAAGATTTTGCCTTTACCTTTAAATTTTCAGTCCCAGGTGCTGCATACAACAGTAGTAATAAAAGCTCCATCACTCTAGCAACTTCATCTATTTCTAGATTCAAACTGCATGAAACAGCCATAAATTGGAAAACAAGTTTTGAATTCACGTCTGTTTACACTGCAGGAACCACTATATAAACATACAAAAGCTGTTGATTTCTACAGCACTATAATCCAATTAGAGTCATTAAAGAGGTTTGAATGACAGCCTACTTTCCTTCAGTCACTCAGCAGAATACGTAAATATTTGAAGAAAATACACAGCGACTCAATAGAGATGAGAAATTCTAGCGCTAACTGTATGATCAGCTCCAAGTCTTCCAGGAAATGACATTCTGAGACAAACATAAGAAAACAGTAAGATGAAGAGAAAGGTCAACAGGTATTTGAGGGAGTTTACAGGAGATAGTACAAGAGCTTCTTCTGCAGACAGATGTTCTCTATGCAATTACCAATGATGGACAGCATGAGCTACAAGAAATGTCATATTCTACATTCCAGCTGAAGACTTGTTTTACCAAATATATTCAAGGATATGACCCTAATGGAAGAAAAAAGCACGCCCCTAAATACCAACACCACATGTTTCTTCTGAGTTCTTAAGCAACAAGAACTAAGTGTAAACACAGAATGAAGTTAAGAGAATGAGAAGACTGGAAACATGTGAGCAGCTGACACCCCACCCCCCCCAAGTCACGCCCAAACACCAACAAGCTCCCCATCCAGCATAAGAAAGAGTCAGCAATAGTTTAATGCACATAGATAGCCCTACATTCAAATACTCAAAGAAAAGAGACCTCCAAAAGGATCAATCTAAAAATCTAAGATTGGAAAGAATCCCAGCATAAACACATATACCAAGATGTGTCAGTTTCCCTATCCAACTACCCACCCCACTTCTAGGCAACATAAGCAAACTCTTAAAACAGAGTATTCTGAGTACATCTTCAAAAACCTTACCTAACAGAAAGCTGCTGCTTCCTTCTAGTTACCCCAACAACTTACTCTAAAGTCTCAAGACAGAGGTTCAAGTACCATGAAACTACAGCAGTAGCTACTTCAAAACGAGCAATATTAAAAGAATCTGTAATTAGACTATTTTTGCCAGCAAGAACCATAAATAGACCTGATAACTGGAATCTGAAACCAGAAACAGGTGCAAGTTTTTTAAACACTGTGATTAACTATTCCAGCTGCTTATGCAGGAACAGTGTACACTCTCAAAGCATCCACGAATTAAGTGTCATTCAGAAAAGACCACAAATTATAACACTCAATAACCGAATCACTAACCAAAACTTAATGTGCTTTAATTATGCACCCAGTAGTGAGCCTTCTGAACTTAGCAGCTACTAAAGCTTCACTTGCCAAGACAATGACTTAGCGTCTCTCCTATCTGCTGTGACACAACAGGCTCTCTAGAAACTGAATTGCAAAAAAACCAAAAATGCTTTCAAACTTCTTTGTAAGATTCGAGATCGAAAAAGAAAATAAAAATTAGAATGGAGTCAAGAAAACTGGCCACCAGCAACTGTTCTCTCACACTAAAAAGCAGAACACTGGGTCACTATAGCAAAAGGACAAGCAGCTCATTATCATTTGGATTTTCAGCAGATAGATATACAAGAACTGTTGAAGCACATAAAGATTTGTGTCACCCAGAAACAAACCTCTGTGCAGAAATTCTGAACTTCTACCCTTTTGTCAAGTTTAATATTCAACCAGAGGCTACTTTCAGAGACACGGTGAAACAAAAAGGTAGGCACTAATTAAAAAAAAAAAAAAAAAGAAAAAAATCTTTGGGAGTCAGTGCCTAAAAAACATTTCACATGTTAATTACAAAAGTTGCTTTTCCTTCCAGTCTTGCAGCATACACGATTTTATAACATCCACACATATTACAACCCCATCATGTTCTCCTAGTATTGGCGAAGATACATTCATGACACACAAGGACACTGGAGATATAAATACTGCCCCTCATTGTCCAGAAAATTAACCCAAATTGCAGATTCTTTAAGTGGTTTCTTTTAGACAAAGGTGACGGTGGAATTTATTTCTAGCAAGTGGTTAGATTTGCATATGACATGGGTACTGCTCCTCAAGCACAAGGAACATGAGACAGACTCCTTATCCAAGTGCTCTTATCCCTCTCCATCAAGTTTCAGAAGTTTTTACCTTTGCCATCACACTCCCCCTTGACCTTTTTCATGTTCCTGTTTCCTGCCTTCCTTTACTATTATTTGTACCAACTCAGGGCTCTGCTAGCTTACGTCCTTGGTCTTCCAGAAAGGCACGGCTGTCACTCTGAACACCCATCCTCCTCACTTGCATCATTCAACTTCTTCAGGCCACACCAGGGAGAGGAGAGAATCAAACTGACACAGGCACTCTCCTTTAATCCTAAACACCCCTTCTTAAATTCCATGTAGACCTACTCCAAACAAAATCTCCTTCCGCTTACGTGCAATAATGATGTCCCTAATTGATCCCTTTTGCTGCCAAGTCTTATACCATGAATCTGGGCCTTCAGCCACCTTCGTCACTGCTCTCAAAAACTCTCATCTCTATGACGGCACCTCACAGATCCTATTTCAGATCTGCTCTCTTGTCTAAACCAAAACCTCAGTCTCTGACATTTCTTTGTAGATAGCTGGGTGTCACCTTCAAGCAAAATGAACTGTAACTTAACTTTTAATCTTCCTCCCACATCTTTTGTTCAGCAGTGGAAACTTCTCCATTGCCCAGATTGCCGGTGTCTGGGCATTCTTCCCATTTCCTAGAACGTGACTACACCTAAATTTTTCTGCTTAACTTCCAGGTATTTTAAATGCAGTCTTTCTTAACCCATACAGTCAGAAGCCCTCAGAGCTGGATCTTGTTCTGTTCATCCAGCAATTCTGTTAGGAAGACAATCTACTTAACTACTTGCAACCTTACGTTGCTTTTCAGGTGTTTTTCTTCCGCAGAATGTGCAATTCATTATATGTGTTTTTCTAGGCACAACAGAAAGAAAACATGGCCACTTCTAGATGTCTGATATGTTAATTCACAGATTTCCATGCTGATCATTAAAGGCCACTGCTGCTGGTTACTCCTGTATCTGTCTCTACCCAATTGTTTTCCTTTGTCTTGTAATTTAGGCAGGGCCTTTGGCAGCAGCTCTGGAATGAGGACAAGTAAAACCCTTGGGGAATATATTTAGAGAGAATTTCAAAAACACAGATTGAATGGGCACATAGAACTTGCAGAAGGGAGTGAAGAGTTGAAGCACATCCCTTATGCATGAAGGCCAAGCCCTCCGCAAAACTACAAGCCAAAAAATTCCGTGGTATTGTTAGGTATCTTTTATAAGATTTTGTAACGTAGCCAGAATCTTCATAAATCATCATAAGGTAATACACCCAATTAAATACTTCATTAACAAAGTGCATTAGCATATAAGACGTCTCTTGTTTTCTTTTACTACAATAATAAAAAGTACAAAACATAGCTTCCAGTTCAGAACAAAACAGTACAGATTCCACTATCAAATGTAGAATATGTGTAACTTCTGAAGAGGAAAAAAAAAAAAAAGACATCCAGACAAGGGGTCATCCTTCAGGAATTATTTGCTTCCATGTTATGAATGTTAACATGAGCAGAATTGGGAAAATTTATCTTGAGATTTTGTCAAGTGCTGTGACCATTAGCAAAGGAATGTGTTCCTCACCTCTGTCTACAGCAGCCATGTAATCCCAAGTGTCAACTCAAAAAAGGAGGGCACCAAGCTCAAGTTACTGGCTTTCTTGGGACCTGTCATAGCTAGTATAGTCAGCTTCAGTTTTACTATGAAGGAAAGGTAGATCCTTTCTGCAAACACTCCAACAGTTGCATTCATATTAGCAGCCAGGCATTTGTCAATGCTAAGAAGGGTCACTAGAAACTACGTAAGCATTTTAAGCTCATATGAAATTTCTTAGTTTTGTAGTTACAGTATCAGCTGAAACAGATTTTCAGACGAAGCAGATCAACTATTTCAGGAAGAAATATGATACTTTAAGACTACAACAGCAACGAATGCAACTTTCATTAGTGAGGAGCAAATAAAAATATAAATTACACATAACACTTTACAAGTTTTCAACTACATATAAGCAAACTCATTCAGTTTTTAGTGTCTTAATGTCATTCAGGTACGAAAACACTTCGTTAGAAAAAGCGATAGAGGCATAAAGTTCAACAATGTTGAGTTTTCAATCACTACAGCTCTATCAAACGCATCTCATTTAGATCCTTTCTGCTTATACGATATAAAAGAGAATACAATTACATTTGCCTCACAGCACTAACATATAATCAAAAGCAGGCATTATTTCAGAATTTTTGCTGATTAAAGAAACTTCATTTAACAGCTGCAGCTAATTACTTCTGTGCAGAATATTAAGACTCTGCAGAACAAGGTCTTAAATTTGATTGTCAAAGCACTTACAATGCTAATATAGAGGAAAAAATATTATTTTTTTTTTTTTAAGGAATCAATCTTACTTCTAGAAAAGGACACTGAAAAGCCTAATTCTTACTAAAAGGTTATGAAATTTAAGATCTCTTCATGTTTTACCAGGACGCCTGAATAAGAATAATGTTGCTACTGGCCCTGCGTAAAAGCATTTAAAATATGTTCCTGTCTCCCAGCACCATACTGACTGGAGCATCATATCTTCCTTTCCAATTAGTACCCCATTGAGACATATTTCTTTTTTTTCTTTCTTAGTAATGAAGATGGAAGAACTTTACAAGAAGCAGGAGTGAAAAATACATATAAACTATAGGAATAAAAAAAAAAAAAAACAGAAAAAGAAATCAGTATCGAACAAGAGAATTGGGTAGGATAAAAAGTTAGAAATTAGCAAGATAGTAAGAACAAACTGGAAATAGAGAGTTTATTTTGATGTGGTATTCAAACAGCACCAAACACTAGTAGGATAATTTCAATTCAAAACTGCAGAAGGCTACTACAATTAACAATGTCGAAACACAGAATTTTCTACTACAAACCATTCTAGGTATCCAGGTATCACTCTAGGTTGCTGAAAACACTGCTGTTGTACAAGTTTAGATATCTATGTAGCAATGTATTTACACTCTACTCTCCACAGTCAAGTCTAGGACAGTACGGATAAACATCTTACTATATTATTTATTGCTATAAAAGACAGTTTGATCAAGGAAGAATAATATATAGCTGGTCCTGTGATACTGAGAAAGCAATGAACTGGGTTCTCATGCAAGAGCAATGCATCATCTCTGCTTCCTATTAAAGAAGACATCTTACAAATAAGCACATTTAGATATAGGACAAAGCAGTCCTGCTGATGCTGATGGCACAGATCAGATACTGAAGCATATGCTCGAGCAGAAATAAAAGGAACCAGATCACTTCCATTACACAGCAGCAAGCTCTTAAATATTATGTCCAGTCTGCTACTACTGCCAAAAACTAAGTTTCCAATAGGAAAAAAAACCCAAAGAGACAAACCCAGCAACACAAGCCAGGAAGGAAAATAAGAGTGGTGCATTCTACAATTTGGCATATATCACAAAAGTTGCTGCAGAGTCTGAAGCATTACTGTATTTTCCATACCACTCAAAACTCATCTTTCTCACAGGTCATCATGCTACAATCTTTACAGCAGTTAATTTTGTGTAGAATAAAGAAAAACAAGTATTTGTAAACACTCATTTTTCACAATGATAAAAACAAACCTGCATTGATAGCAACTTTTTCCCCGGAAAACCACAGTCCTACTTAAGCTGACCAATATTAAACAGAATCCTGAAGCTAGCCAGACTTAGGTGGCTAGTTTTATAGATTCAAACACCTGAAAACCAATGAGATTACTGGTTTCTGTTACACCTTAATTCTCACCCTTTTGAACACATGAAGAGCCATATTAAAGGTGCATGTGCAAGTGCAGAACTGGCACTTCATACACTACTTTTTAACATTCTCTGGAATGTAAAGTTTTGGTGTTTCAAAAATATAATTCTTAGATAATTTTTTACCTAAAGAAAATGAATCATGGGTCCCTTTTTGTACAACACCAGCAATTGTTTCAGTATATGCTCTAGGGAAACTTGCACTATGTCTTCAGCACTACAGTGCTGACTTGCTACTCCTTCACCCTTTGTACTAGCTACGTCGCCTGAGCGTTGTGCCAAGACGGAATGCTGGGTTCATAACCTTACACTTGTCCAGGAATTTTGGGAGGGGATGGGGACAGAAACAAGAATGAACTGACAACAACGGAACTCCAATCATATATGTGCATCACACACAGCATCCTTGCTCTCCCTTCTTTCCTGATCTTCTTTGCCCCAGAATTACAAATCCCCCTTTCGCACATGATACTCCCAGAAGAGGAAAAAAAGGTTCCTGGAGGCATGCAGAAAATCTTCAGCAGTGACTGAAAGGACCCAAATAGCCTCCAGAAACTGAACAAGTTTTAAATAGGAGCCTTAACCAGCTGAGAAATTCCTTTTCCTTCTGCATACCCACATGGTAAAGAAAAGGAATTTCTTAGCACATCTATTGATTACAGCATGCTCTTGTCCAGATAGTTTAGCTCAGTAATAGAACATGTGATATTAGTTTGACTAATAAGCTACGAAGAGTTTTCTAACATTTCACCTGAGGTAGAGAAACAGCAATATATGAGAGAACATTTAAGCAAGAGAAACAGGACTTTAGCTGTTTACCTTCACAAGATACAGCTTGAAAACTTTTCTCCAGCAGATATCAAAGGATTGCTGAAATCACTGTGTAAGAATGTCACAGAGAAAGCTGCATTAATTCCTTGCAATGGGAAGTGCTAAATATAAACATATTAAATACTTAATATACCAGGATAGCCTCACCCTCCACATGTGGCAGGACAGATAATGCTTCTGTGACATTCCATGTAGACATTATAAGCTTGTTCTAAAATGAAAGAACAAGAGGGGACATACTTGAAAAGAATTTGCCCCCCCCAAAAAAAACCCAAAACACCCACACTAAACATGCGAGTCCAGGAAGAACAACAGTAGAAAGAAGATAACCCCTGATCTACTCTTGTTTTGAAAAAAAGACCAAGCAAACCATAAAACAGACCAAGAAGACTTTTCAAGCAACACAATTAAAAAGCGAACACCTCTGTTAACTCACTTTTATAATCAACTTGATTTTATTTTGTTAAGAACAGAGCTTCAAAGTTTCATTTAGTTTCAAATAACAATCAGAAAAAAATATTACTGTGAGCAGTAATATTAGGCTGACTTTTGAAAGTGTGAAGTAAGTAACCCTAAGAACAGAGCTTGGGACACTAGAAAAGAAAAAAGGTGTGCCAAAAAACTTTTGCTGTATAGAATTGTGTTTGGGGGTAGGGGGTGTTTAAGGAAACTAAGAAGCAGCAATCACTAAAAATTATTAAAATCACTTTAATGTCCTAGTGATACAAAATGGTTAAGACTGGAGATTTACACCCATAAGAGACTCCACCATTTGCACTCAGAGGATGACAGACTCCTGCTATCAGTTACTATGTAGGTCAACAACAGAGGAAGAAAAAAATACCTTGACAGGGTTTCACACATATCAGCTTGCAGCAGGAAAAAAAAAAAGACTTCAGCTACAGTTTCACATTATATTTAAGCTGATTAATACCTAGCTACTGCCAAGTGAAAGGTCCCACTCAGCCTTGCACCAGGCTCTGGCACTTGTCAGTGGCTGGTGAACTGATTGACGGTCTTAACACAGTTAGACTATCTGGGGGCTTCGTAGTGCTCTCCTGGGCATTTGTTTGTTCTGAGCTTTTTTGCATGGACTTAGCTCCCTGAATTAGCTGATGGTAGGGTCAGATGACACCCAAAGCTACCATGGGTAAAGAAGCAGGAGCAATCTTCTCTCTACAGATTAGTCCACACAGCATTCCCTTAACAGAGCCTGCCAGAGACAAATGTGTAAATTGTAGCTTTAAGGTGACTGGTATAACAAGAAATAAAATTTAACTGTAGAGCTCTGAGGTAAACAGTCAAAGCCAACAGTAAAAGGCAAGGATCTGCTGGAAACTGAGGACAACTGGATGAAACCATGGTGAGATAAACAAACTGACTGGACAGTTTGCCCACACACCATCTAGAGCAGAGATCACCAATGCAAGCATGAGCTGTGGCAGGTTAAGCTTTGGGAAGTTCTTGTGACAAACTCGGAGGAGACCCAGCTGCAGACCCAACTTCCAGTCGGAGAGGAGATGACACTGCCTTCACCGTCTGCCCCACGTAGAGAAGTCCACCTGCGTGGACTGGTAAGAGAATATCCCTGGATGAGTAAGAGTTGCCCACCATCAGCACGGGTCCCCTCTCCTGATCACCAGCCAGCCAGTGCACAGAAATGCAGCCTCCCTGGTGATGCTGCAGTGAGTCACTGATGGCTGGAAAATTAGTGGTTCTGTAGAAACAAGTCAACTAGCATGTGAAAGATGCTTGTATGTCCACACATGCTGCTGATTTATTTGGTTACAGATTGGTTGTGTATGACCACAGCATTAATACAATCAACAATAATAGTTGGAATATTGATTTACATAATAAAGGGTATTTTAAGTCTATATTCCTTGTATCAGTCACCATCTCTGTGCAAATCATTCTTTTAAGTTTCAGGGCTTTAGTTGCCCTGCAAAAGCAAGCTCCCTTGCTCCTTATGCCGGTACTCGGGAGACCAGGCAACAAGCCAGTCAGCCAGTGGTGAGCTGAGCCAGCTGAAAAAAATCACTAATCATTTCAGGCCAAATCAGGTCTCCTAACTGGCTGACTGCCCAAACACTGCTGTTGGGGCAAGGATATAGGCAAGATTAAATGGCTGGGGACACAGCAGAACAGGAAATGAGCATCAGGTGTTAGAGACCTGCATGTTTAGGGATGTTAAATTAGAGCCCAAGCTACAAGGACCACGTTTTCTGCATACAAACTCACATGGCCATTACCCACAGTCATTCCCTCATCTACCATCACCTCTATCTTCTCACTCAGCCATATGGTTTCCTCTCCTCTAGTTTATCCCAATGATACTGCTTCCTCCATCAGATAAGAGTCACTCCCCACCATCCCAAATGTTATTTTTGCCTTACTGAGCACCAACTTGCTTCAGGTGTCTCGTCTCCCCAAGGCCACTCTGATTAGTCTTCAATAGTTCACTCAGCCAATGTCTCTTCTTATACCTCAGATGAACAATGTTGATCATCTTCTACTTAGGGAAAAAGGGGCAGAAAGCAAAAGGCACTATTTCACAGTCATCCCACCCCCTTTTATTTTGTTCTGTGTGCAGTTACCATCTCCAGGTTCCAAAGAAACAAATTAATTGCTGCTCCTCACCATGACCAAGGCCCTGGCCCAATTTTCTCCTCCAAATTCCTGTTCCTAATCAGGTACTTTTTTCCCTTTTCCACCCCCTATACTGGAAAAATGAGAATTGTATTAACTGAAGCAATGTCCTCTTCCTCATGTCTGTGTTCAAAAGGGGTACCACAACAAGTATGGTAGCTCCCTCCTTTTATACCAAGAGTCTTCTGCACAGCCTGATCTCCAGCAGTAAACCACAAGACTCCCACGGACTGAAGAAAAACAGCTGGAGAAAGTTAGCAATTTAAGGCAATAGCCATGATATTAGACAGTCTTAGCCCCAAAACTCTCAATTGTTCAAATATAAAATAAGTTGACAGCAAAAATACACATAAAGAGAGAAAGGCTACTGCAAAGTGAAAGTAGCAAACAGTGTATAATGTAGACTCAGAGATGGCAAACTTTCAGGTAAGCAGATGGTACTAGACTTTTCTGCATGGGAAACCCCCTGGCAGGTCCTACAGAGCTCTAACGAAGTGAGTACCCTCACACAGATGTTCTGTTGATGGAAGCTACCACATTTCCATAATGCTATTTTAACTCGCCCAGCCAGAGTTGCTTGGCACATGCCAGAAGCAAGAGTGCTTTAAATATCGTATTGGAAGTTCAGGCGTACTGCTCAGATTTATCTTTCTCCTCCACCTATAATTGTTACCACATAGCTATATGTTAAATCGATACCTCTATATCAGTGCGTTTAAAATAAGGTAGTCAACATGCAAGGTACCATAAGCCATGCACTAAAATGTTGTATGGCAAAGAGATTGAAGAGGAAGAGGAAAACTGTGGGATCTACCACAAGACTGATACAAGCTCTTCGTTACAGGGGAACAACACTACTAGGGGTGTGCAGCTTAGTCGAAACACAGATCTACAGCAATTTCTCTTGACTTGCTCCTCTCACCACCAAGAAACAGTTATGCATAACCCACCTGGCTAATACAGCATCAGTGCTAGTCAATTAGCGTTGCTGTGGCATGGGAGCAGCATTTAATTTATCTGAAAGACACAGATCAGCTCTTTGCACTGCAGGACTGCCAGGATCACACCACTCCCCAGCACTCCCTTCCCTCTATGTGGCAGCAGTTTAAAATGTAGTCCTGCTTCACGGAAACTGGAAGAATTATGGGGCAACAACGGGAAAAAAAATTAATTTTAAGTCAGTCTCAGAATATCAATAGCTTTCAGAAAGTATTTTGTGACAAGTTGTGAGAAAAACCCAGACAGGACAGGAGCCGCAGGCAATGTTCCATTGTTAAACACACTCCTTACTTATTTCAGGGGAAAAAAACAAATATATATATATATATAGCACTTATACTGTGAGTCAAAAGGATTTCATATGAGAGGACACAGACTGCAGTGTGGATATAATTTTAACAGTAATATTGGATTAATTAAAATAGAAATACTCTAAAAGAAGTTCTAAAAGTACTCTAAAAAAAGTTCTTCTCCCATACAGCACCCCTGGGACTGGTTAGAAGGAAAGAACAGCAGAGCTTTATACCTCTCTACTTAGCAAATCAGCCAAAACAGTAACTAAGATAGAGCAACAAAATACCTGGAAATCATGACGTACAGTCTAATCTGCACTGTTCCACAGAGCAAAACTGTATCTCATTACTCCCAAAGTTCTTTAATCTTGTCAATAAAGCAGAGGATGAAAGACAACTGTGTGACAAATTATTTAGCCTTCCAGGTGCTTTTAATAAGTTTCCACATTAAAATAATCCACCCTGCTAATAAACTACACAATTTTGATTCAAGAGACAGATAATTAGGTGTTAGGGGTTTTTCCATGTAAAAAAGACTAGAAGAGCAACACTGGATCGGTAACTCCCCACCCAAAAAAATATAACAATGCAAGGCTCACACTTACATGAGCTCAGTACACTTATGAATACGGAAAGCAGTTTTCTGTGCCTCAGAGGAGAATACAGTTCTCATCACGGAATCACAGAAATATTGAGGTTGGAAGAAACCTCTGGAGGTCATCTGGTCCAACGCTCCTGCTCATGCAGGGCCACCTAGAGCCAGTTGCCCACGACCATGTCCAGAGAGCTTCTGAATATCCTCAAGGATGTAGATATCATTACCATAAATTATGCAGTGGAGTTTCCTCATATGTGAGCAAACTGCAGAGAAAATGAGTGATAACCTTCACTCTCAAAAAGACACCTTCCCAGCTGCAATGTATTCCCAACTGAATTAACAATATTGTTGACAGCCAACTAGGTTAGTAAAATCCAGCACATAGCTGTGGCCAGTACACCCGCCCCGACAGAAAGTAAAAACTCTCTGGCCATGGAAGAGAGGAAAAAACCCAGAAGCCAAGGGTTGGAAGCTGAACTGCCCGGTGACGCCACGTTACTGTCAACAGGTACACGCATCAGGAATAGAAAAGTGTTGACCCTCAGCCAGTGGGGATTAAAATGACCATCTATGACCACAGGCCAGATACAATGAGGGTATAAATGGGGCCCCTCCAGAGGGCATTTTGAGCCAGTCCTCCTCGGAGCAGTGGGTCTGCAGTCAGGGACTCTCCCCTCGGGTCGGGACGCTGCCCTAGGTAACTCCTTGAGGTTGAGAGCCCTCATCTAGGTGAGCGATATGCACATTTTGAGTCATCATTTCTAAACCTTAAGAACTCTTAAGTCAGCTGTGTAGTACTAATTCCCCTTACATCATTGAGCCTGTGGTTCACTAATGTTATCAGAGTTCTAACCAACCTCTTTTATTGAAGAATAAAATCTGGTTTTAACACCTGCTTGATTTGATTGCGTGTGTCTCCATGACAGTAGTCTAAGGAATGACTGACCCATAAAAAAGGTAAGGATGTTAGCATCACGATGGTAAACGCAACAGACAGCAAAAAAAAAAAAGTATAAAAGAGGAGATTGTAATGTGTAAAATACTCTTACACATTACAACTAAGTCAGTTAAAGACAACTTGGCATTCTTTGGGAACTGCCGAGCAGATCTTTGTTCATACGCATCTGCAATAAATATACTGTCAGGACACAAGAAGTGAAAGAAAATACAGCAAACGAGCAATGTTTCAGCAGTGTGTATATATCTAGAACTCTAGTATAGTAGTACATCTAGAACTATCATGGATATTTTTCATAAACCTACAATAAAATTAACAGATTAAACTAAAGCAATGAAATGTTGATTAACAGCTATCAGTGCTATTTCCAGTACCAGTGAAATACTTTAATATTAAAATGTTTTACAGACTACCTATACAGGGTTTAGATGTATGCAACAATAGATGAGTTGGACACAAAATACTCTTGACATGACCAAGACAGAAAATACACAGAAGCACCGTAGCCCAGAACATGAACCTAAAACAACCTAAGAGCTTGGGATATAAAATGTCTCAGCAATTTGACCTTTGAATTGTCTTCATCAACAGACTCTCAGATTTTTCAGAGAGCTTTATAAACAGTACATAGTACACACTGTGTTATCTTCCTCTGTTAATTTGCTTAATACAATCACATATACATCCAGCATGTAAAGTCAATTTTCTTCCTTCTCCACCATTGCTGTAGTCAACTTTCTAAATTCCCAGCAACAAAATGCAGCTCATGGACAGCTGTAGTCGTATGTCTGATTCCTCTAAGATTAAATTAAAATCTGTTTCATTAACTCAAATGATTACGGCAACTTTCTTACCTCCTTCATGTAAAAGAGGTCATTTCCCTAAAAAAAATGTTATCCATAATATAACAGTACATAATTAAGAAAGAGATGACTCAAAGTAACATTGTTGATTTGACTAATGGAAACTCTGGAACTAGAAAACAACCCACAACTCTTTCCTTCAGTGGCTGTAGGCAACAAAATCATGTTTATTTTGAGAAGTTCAGACCCAATAGTTTCAAACATACTGGTCCAGAGTAAACAAGGATGTAGTCCCAAGATCACCAAACCAAGAGATTCGACTCTTTACAACCCAAAGTCCAGTGTGACCTTGGGCTCCGCTCCACCAAAACCAAACTGTTACTTTATGACAGGATACTTTCACAGCTGTAAGCCACAAAAGGTAGGAAAAAGAGTGAAATTGCTGAGACACCAACTTAATTCAAGAGAAAAATATTGACTCCAAAAGGCATAAAAATCTCAGAAAAAAAGGGGGAGTTGGAATATGTTGACTCAGCAAGATCAAGAATCAACCCACTCCAAGAATCAAAGGAGGTTGATATTTTCTTACCTTACACCTTCCAGGCCAGCAGGGACTCATTGAGTTGGTAAGCACACCAATCCTCAGTAAATAGCCTGACTGGCAAGTCTCTCTGCACAAGCCAGCAAATAATTGCTGTGTATCTCCTGCCTGAAGAACCTCTGTGTATGCTAGAAGATGCCAAATGCATACCCATGGCAACTTTATAGAGAAAGACTCTATTTCTGAAGATCAATGCTGTAGCAAATGCCACATCCTTGCAGCCATGGTCATGCATGGAAGTTAATATTAGTTGGAAGATCTTTCCAAACCTAAAGATGCTGCAAAATCAAGCACTCGGACTAGGAAACATCACCTTCAGTCATTATTGTTTTGGATTCCAGAAAGAAGGGATGGGAGAAAAAAATAAAGAACACAAACCATGGTATTTAAGATAGCTGTCAAAGCCTAGTGTAGCTTCCCTTCTTGAGGATTTCTTAAGTTTTATGGAGACTTTTATTTAGCCTTGCTTCTCAGAGGTTAAAGTTCAGTCATTCTTAATGGGTTAAAAGACCACGAGGCCATATTAGCCATCCATCACCACAACATGTCGAGACCACATCTAGCCTTTGTGGGAGAAAGGTTGGGGCAAAGGGTATCTGATCTGAAAAACAGCACGGCATAGAGGAACATAAGAAAAAATTCCAGGTTATGCTTCCATCCAATTCCTCCTATCCTTCCCTCCCCTCTCAGCCTTCACATCTCCACATAGCAGAGAAGATAGTGATGTCTCAGACTCCACGACCATTGGACAGCACTTGCCACCTTCACAGCCCTGTTTTATTTCAACTGTTGAGCACTGAACTGAAAACAGTAAGGTCAAATTACTAAAAATAAGCAACCGATTCTATAAAAAGGAGAGGTAGAGCAAAAACTGAAAATATAACACCAAAAACCATCTGCCACAAATGTTTTTGAACAGTTTGATGTAAACATAAGGCTTTCTAAATCTCAAAAGACATTCTATTTTAAGCATTATTGAACCCAACTGAAAGCTAGTGAGGCAAGGTTATGGCTGGTGCAGTTTAAGGCAATTTTTCAAGGCAGCTTGGAAGAACTCTACTTGCAGTCTGCACAGTTTCCAGAATTTTTTCTTATTAACAGAAGTCAGATAGAAAAATGAATTTGTTAAGTATCAAATTTAAGGAATACTTTGATTTTTTTATGCTTCCACATATTTTCTAGTTACTAGAACACTAGACAATATTACATAGTTTGCTTTCTTCTAAAAATTCCATACTACGAACCCATGAAGGTTCAAAACAAAATTGCTAGGGAAGCAAAGAACAGCAAGTAATTACGACTTACTCAAAAATCATACACACCACTTTGGAGTTCGGGCGGGTTGTTCATTTGTTTACTTGGTAGTGTATGAAAGGAAGCTCCATAGATAATTCCTTGGGTCTTTTTCCTTTCAAACTCAAAAGGCATACTAAATTTTTCCAGGATCACCACCAGCAAATTCTAGAGTATGAAAAATTTTGAATAAAATTACATAACTTAATGGACTAAATTGCAATCTTGTCCTGGGGATCGATCAGGTGACTTGCATCAGTATCTGAACCTCCCAGACCAAGGAAAGGTGGCATTTTCTTTGCAGTGCCCTAAGTTTCTCCTGCAAGTGTTCCTGCAGGTTACATTACCACTTGAAACGTCACATATTTCATTGAGCATAGTGATTCAGGCATCTTGCCAAATTGACACGAATATGTCAAGCCTCATTTTTCTTTGTAATAGCAGTAGACTGGGTGATCTAGTCCCACTGTAGTGTGATGGCCAGATGCTATTCTGAGAAAATTATGTCTAAAGAGGGGACGGGGCGTGTCAAGCAAACAGCTATGCATAACTCCAATAGCATATCCATCTGAATAAAATTAGTGCTCAAGTGATTTATAGAAACCAAAATAAACATATCAAAAGACTGCAAATGTACAAAAACCAGAGCAAACCAAGGACCTGGGGTTCACATGTTGTGTTCCTAACAAACACAAAGTCACCATAAGGCATTTGACTCAGTCAATAATCTGTTCCCATCGTCTACTTTGGCCAGCAAGCAGCTACCAAATGCTGCAATGCCAACAAAGGACTGGGTAAAAGCCAGCCAGAAGTATTCCAGGTTCTCTTCATCACTAGTTTTTTGTTGTTGTTTTTCACATCAAGTAATACCAAGAATGATGGGGTGATGTGGGGGGTTTTGTTAGGTTTCGGGTAAGGTTTTTTGGTGGGTTTTGGTGTGGTTTGTTTGGGGTTTTTTTTCCTCAAAAAGAGCTTCCTTTGGTTACCAGTACAACTTTGCATGATTCCCAATCATTCTGTTCACCAGTATCACTATAAGAAAAAGCTGAACCAAGTTCATAACAGAAGTTATTTATAAAAACTTCCAGTGGAAAAATCAGTCACCTCATTAGCCATTGGTTTTAAAGTTTCACATGCAAGTATTGAAATGACAGCAGTGACAACTGATTAACAGCTTCACTAAGCGGTTTATAGATATCACATATACAGATACCTTGGTATCCTTCCATAGGTATCAGTCCCTCAGTATAAGAAAGTTCCCAGACATGTTATAAAACTAAAAAAAAAAAAAATTCTGTTATCAGGGTGACAGTTAGTGCAGTACAGTTAAGTTCCCTTCCATCATCTGGGATGTGAATTAGTAATTCATTTCACACAGAAACAGGCATAACATTCATACTCTATGAACTTTTCACTGCCCTGATCTGGACCAGCTTAACAATTATAACAATTAGTAGATCCAACTTGACTGTTTTTAAGTATCTAAATCAGTATTTTTAACAGTTCAGAGTAACAACAACCAGTTAAAATAATGTGCAAGATATAGTGATAAAACCAAAGTTAAAAATTTGTTTTAATTCTTAGCACTATTTCTCATTTATTTTGATTTTTCCTATTTACTGGAAAATGGCTGTTTCACAGACTCATTAATATTTTAATTGCCGTGGATTCCATTGTCTCTAGAAGGTAGCATTATTCACAAAAGTAGAAATTTGAATTCCTTGAACACCCTTTATAACATCAGAACTCCATGATGCAGAAGAGCCCACTTACCCCTCTGCAGTATTTTCTTCTCCAGAACAGAACACTGTGCATTGCAATTCAGAATTCAATACATGCGTTACTTAATAGTTTGGAGAACACTTTCCACTCAAATAGAAGCCAACGACAGCAGAACAGATGCCTTTAGGAAACTAAGGATGTGTGATTATAGCACTGGGAAAACAGACACATGCTCGCATCATTTGCAATTATTAAGTTTAGAATTAAACAGTCTTCATTGTTTCCAAGATAAACCCGATTAACAAGAGATTTAAAAGGTCACTAGAAACATGGTTCTTAGTCAAACTAGTTCACGCTATCATTTTTTCAGGACTGAATTTTCTCTTTCTTTAGGAAAAAAAAGGGGGGGTAGGGGGGAGAAAAACATCGTATCTTATCCAGGAAAATAACTGCCCTCTTCTCTAAGAAGCATCTTTTCCACTACTTTCACCATCTCAAGCCCAGAGAGTGGTGTTTTTTCAAGTTTTGTTTTTAAAGCACAGAGCAAATTTTATGTCATAAAAGTAATGAAAACAAGCAGGAAGTTTGTCCTCCAGAAAGTCAGCTCTGGATTTAATTTTTTTAAATATACTACAGAAAGGATGCAAGCATTCTGGAGCAAAAGCAGATTCCCTAACTTGCATAGGGAAAGTAGGAAATAGCACTCAAAATGTAATGCATTTGTAAAGGCATACTACACATCCAGAAGAGTCTGCTGAAGAAACAGCACGTGCTGTAAAGCTGTTCTTAGGAGCCAACAAACCTAAACCATGAGTACAACCCAGTGTATTCAGCACAAGTTTACTTATCCAGCAGGATATTCAGAGCAAGAGCATGGCAGATGTGATCCTCCCCTTCCCACTGCAGGATTTAAGGGATATGCCACTCCCACAGACGAGATGTTTTTCTTACCCTTTGTGAGCACATTCAGTTTGATCCAATAAAAAGTAAAACGGATGTTTGATTTACCACTGATGGTCACCTGCTCATAAGTGGCCTGAGTGTACACTTCAGCAGTTAAAACATGTCAGCAGATCCCAGAGAAAAAGGATAACAAATTAATGAGAGGGAGAAACTACTTATGCAGCTCGCTTGTGCAAACTTCAAATGCCTTGCTGGCCTACAAACAGTACTAAACCTCAGCTGAGATGAATGTCATCTTGCAAAAGTCTTCCAAGTTGCTACCAGCACACATTAAATGTGAAAATTGACATTCCTGTGTGCTGGTGTTAATAGACACAAAGTAATCTCATTTACGAGCTCTTAAATCATTATACAGCAAGAAAATAGTTGCATCGTACGCACTCCCTTAAAGCTGTAATTTTGCTCATGCCATACTGATCAGATTACATAATGTTAAGCCAAATGAAAACCTCAAACTTGCTCTCTTGAATAGCATCATAGAAAATAGCTACCTGTCCATTGTAAGCCTCAATGGCAGCACTACAGCAAGGAGATGGAGAAGCTTTTGCAAAATCATCTGGTGGTTTAAGAGGTGACTACCACGTAAGAAAGCACATAAAACATTAATGAAACTAATGCTGAATACCATATGCAAGGTAATCCAGTTCATGACTTTGCATAATAAAAATATTTCAAAAAAATTAAGGCAGCAAGACAGAATCACAAACACAAGTCAACATTTGGGCAAATAAATCCTGTAAGGAGGAGAACTAACATATCCCCATACTTCATGCATCAATGGCCTTTAGCTTTCTGTCCTGTTTCCTACTGCCTCAGTAACGCACCCCATCGCTAGTGGCACCCCATAAAACCCAGCTCTTTCCTGCCACAGGGTTAATTTCCAACCACCCTTCTCCAGTGATCGGTGAAGAGCAGAGGACATGAGCTGCAGCTGGTTCAGAGGTACACTTGTGCAGACTGACTAGCAGCAGACCAAGTACCACAAATGACTCTGCAGCCCATAGCTGTGAATCTTCCTTCAGCACTGTCCCTATATAAGGTCTTTCACCCAGCACTGAGATACACACAAGATACAGAAACATACTTTTGGACAGGTCACCCTTTGCTGCTGATAGATGTTACAGAGGATAAAGATGGAATAGAGAACAGAACAGGGTCAGTGAGCCCTGCAGGTGAACATATAGCACAGCCACGTAAGCTTTGTTTGCTTAGGAGACAAGGTTAAAGATACCTTTAAAAAGCAGCCTCTAGCTTAGAAAAGAAGGTTAATAAATAACCTAAACCACATCTTCTCAATTTTATTTTTTTTCCCCAAATTTTAGAAACAACAGCATACCTGGTTGAGTACTCAAAAAAACAAGAATGGAAGTTACCACAGAAAATTGTCTTCCCCCCCCCCCTTTTTTTTTTTTTTTGAGACCTTCAAATACTAAATAATACAAATAATACAGACCTCCAGATCTTTACTGGAGTGAATGGATGAAGCTACACAATTTGCTCGGTACAGGACACTAGATCAGACAACAACATAAAGACAAAAGGAATCAAAAGCCTACAAATTTTATGAGCAAACATATATTACAAGAACTTAGCAATTCTCGAAGCTTGTCCCAGTATCTCCCTCCGCTCCGTAAATAAGCGTATTTGCTCTCAATACAGTAAGATAATAAAGTAAAATCTATTTGTTGAATTTGAAGACAAATAGCAGAAGTCATATTGATCAAATAAGAGGTAAATAACTACATTGTAAATGCAGGTACTTTGGAAAAGTTACAATCATACAGGACATTTAAAGCCCTCAGACTTTTTATTGCAAGGTTTGGGGCAGCAACAGAAAGGTACTACTGATTTTTCCCCTTTCTTGGCCTTACTACCCTGTTGGCCTGTTGAACACTTGTCTCCCCACAAACAGTTAACTTGCAACAGAACTCTGAATTTTAGTAATTAAGTGATAATCTAGTTTATGAATTAAGACAGATGATAGCACTCGCTTGAGCCTGCAACTGGAAACAAAGGGAAAAGAACAAATCCCACAAGCTATATCCAAACACATGCCCTCAAGTTCTCACTTTGTTAGCCTGAATAACTGCTGTGCAAAACAGCTGCCTGCCCATCAGACCAGGCTTTTCTCAACATTGAGAGCTGTAATAATGAAAGCGTGGGCTGGTGGAATAAAAGCACTGACTGTGTTTTGGACTTTATGGGCTTCTTGGGGAAGGACATAAGAAGAGAAGAAAGGAGTTACAAATTTTTTTCCTCTTTGCTCATTCAGTCACAGTTCAATTGTTATGAAAACATGTACACATACAACACATGACGCCACCAAACTTGTAATTAGTTTTACATACATTTGTTGTAAGGAAGCAAAAACCCGTAACACAGAACTAGCTGAGTAGGATCGAGATGTTTGTATTTTCTACAGGAAAGCGAGAGGATCAGAACATGGGAGAACTCTTGTAGTGCAATATGCCCACAACTAGCCGTGCTGCTTACTATTGCCTGCACTGCTACCATCATAAAGCAACCCACATTTATGCTAAAGTTCTTTTGAGATTTTAATCTACAAAACTTCGAATGAACCAAAGTGCTACTGCCTCCCACCCACTAGCTGGCCTAAACCCAGCCAGCAGGCTTTCTGCAGTTTTCCCACGCCTGATTGTTTTCCAGCATGTAGACAAAGTGTAGATCATGCAGAAGACCAACAAGTTAAAACTTTTTTTAATTTTTTTTTTTTTTTTTTTTAAACTGGAAAGGATAAGAACTGGAGAACACCAGCTCTCGACTCTTCTCTTTCATAATACAGGAAATACTTTGACAAACTGGAGTACAGCAAGATAACTTGAAGAAAGCAGCACTCTATATATGATGTAGGCTGTTCAGCAGATGGGGGGGGGAGGAGGGAGGATATCTAGACAGATGGTCTGGAATTTGCATTTTGTAATTCGAAGATGAAAGCATTTCCCAGCCTACAACATAATGCACTAATTTCAGCAGAACCTTAGAAATAATACAAGGGGGTACCTCTCCCACAGTCCAGTAAAACTTCAGGAGAAATTCAAATTGAGGTTAAGGGTATAATGTGGGGATTCCAGAAGAAATCAAGAGAAATCATACTCCCAAAAATCTTCAAGTACCAGCATCATTTCTCAAGCCTCTTCTCAAAATGGAGTCCAGAATAGAGAATGACATGTGGCTACTAAAAACTCCAACTGAGAAAAGTCTCCAGATAAAGATAGCCAGTGTTCTGGCAATACCTTCAACAGCTGAAGGCTGACACCAGTTAATGACTTCTTTGCCCTAGACATAGGAGATGTTTCTGAACCCCGACTTAGAAGCTACTACTCCTGCCCTCTTCAGCTCCATAGGTGTCACCACAAGGACCTGTATCTCCTGCACCCTAAAGACGCTTTGCTTCTAGATCAGCTTAAACTCAGTGCCCACATTTCAGAGAGGCTGTGGCGTCTACTCTGAAGACAGACTCAATTTCACGCAATGAAAAATTGGACAGAGAAGGAATTGGGGCCCAGACCCTACAGTGGCTCCTGATTTTTCAGGGGAAGAACCAGGTTCTCTGAGTCACAATAGCAAATACTCTTAATTACACTAATGAGCTGCGCCTCAAGTAAAGTTGGGAAAGGAAGAGCAAAGAGCACTTTTATACTTGATGGCATGGCAGAGGATGACAGGAGACACTGATCCCACTGAGTAATAGAGGTTAAATTATCTCCTCTGCCCACTTCTATTATGGCTAATTAAGTCATACAGACCAGAGAAGATAAAGGTATTCAGAAGCAGCATATTAAGCCTTTCATGTTTCTTTAAAAAAAAAAATTTAAAAAATGCAGGATTTCAAAGAAGAAATTAAGACTGAAAGCTCTTCAGAATAATTTTTGTTACTTTCACCTCCTAAAAGTAGAGCCGGCAGCCGCTACTGCCGTAGAGCCAAACATATATTGAGCAACAGAAGAAAGAGCACTTTTAGACTATTGCCATACAGCTGCTGACCCCAAACTGGTCATATCAGACTGCTGAGCTTATATCTTTGCATAACACAGAAGTCAATATTCCTTAGCTTGACAGAAGCAAAGTCAAAGGTATGATTTACACTGATCTATACCTACTCACACACAGAGGCCAAGGCAGTTGAGGTGGTCAGTTGTATCAGCAGCACCTGCTATCAATCTGATGGCATGAGGGCTGGTGCGTGTTTTGGTTTTTTTTAAACACAGGCAGGAATTATGACTCGAAGTAATACACAGGAATCTAGCAGCTGAAGATACAGCTCTGCAAATTCTGAAGGACTGAATTGTTGGCACAACAGTAGTCCAAGTGCTGTTACAAAGCGGCTTTGCAGCTTTGAGCTCATAAAATTACATTATTCGTTGCCTTAAGATTAATGTACTTTTACCACAGAAATGATCTTAACTTTCGTCAAGTAATATAAAGAGCCACTGCTCAACACATCATTAAAGAAACAAGTCTGCTCAATTTCCATATTACAGATAATCTTATTTAAAAAAAATTATGATAAATCAAGAAGATTACAGGACATCTGCATTCTCACTCATTTACATGAGATGCCAAGAAACCATAAGCATGTTTTGTTTTGGTTCCAAAGCTACCTTTCAGACCTGGTACTGAAGAATAAAATATCTACAACAGCTGGAAACTAACTGGGTAGTGAGAAACACCTTAAGTGGTTTAGTGTGGCAGGGGAGATGCAGAAGTTTAGGAGAAGTGACAGTTAGCTAAAACCGTGTAACAAATTTTGAGTGACGCACAAGTTTGTTTGGCAAGATGTGTCTTCAAAACTGTGCTGCTCTCGTTCCAGAACCTCTGCAATATCCTATTTGAAATGGAGAGAAATTCATCTTTGGGAAATGAAATCAATTTTTAAAAAGCGTGTGTATGCACATATCTTCACAAGTCCTGGACTAGTCTTTTCCATTCTCCCTCCTCCCAGAGGCAAAATTTTGTGGTACACCTTTCCAACAGTATTAACCCATTCCTCATGCATTATCCTGCAAGTGCACATGAAGAGCTTAGCCATGAAATGAACAGCTAAAAATAAGTACTAACTTGCACTACAGGCCATCCATTCCCCAAAACATAAATAGCAGTTTTATTCCAGATTTTAAACATCTTCTTAAAAGAAAGTAGTTTTTCTTTGGACAATAGGCAAGGACACTGTCACCCTTGAACAAATACTTAAGACCATCAGGAAGGGAGTGGGGCTTCCCCCCCTCTTTATTGCTGGAAGGGGAGACGTGAAGAGGGACAGGAGCGGTAAAGAAAAAAAACCCAACAGGTTAATGGAAGATGCAAAGTGAACATTGCCAAGGGGCAACCACTGTAACAATAATAATAAAAACACTCAAGAACATCAAGGGGGCCCAGGGGAAGAGGTGGGAAAGCAATGTGAGGAATACAGAGAAGGTCCAGTGAGAACCACTGTTGGTACACCCAACACTAAAGCACGGCTGCATGACAACCCTCTACCTACAGCATTGCTATGTTTTGCTAGAAGATGGAAACACGAATATCCTCCAATAGCCTACAAAGCTCAAAATTTAAGGGGCAGGGGAAAATGAGCATTAAAATATTATAGTCTATACACCAAGGGAGAAACATCATAATGATATGTGGGTTTTATCATTTGATAGAGATCAATATGAGCATCCACAGAAGAAACACTTTCCTTTAGTCACTAAATCAACACACCTGTCATTTCATGATCAAGTATATATTTCATATGACCTTAGATCTCTGATCCGATTTCTTCTGAAGACCCACAATTCTTGGAAATAGCACTTGTCAATCTATCATCACACTTCACATCTTAGACCGCATCCTCCTTTGTATTACCAGTAGGTTAATTTCTCTTGATCTTTTGTACCATAACTCCTCAGCACCATCCAAAAAGCAACACTTACAGAGTAGCTGCCACTTGACTTTGCTCCTTGATAGTAAGAAGAAAGTTTTCTATCCCAAACTGAGATAACAAGTAATTTAGAATTCAATGCTGAAGACCCTATACTTCCTCAAAATACCATCTGTCAATGTCCCTGCAACCCAGGAGCAGGAACTGAGCAATGAAAATGGCAACAGGTGTTTTCATTTATGGAATACAGTCACCACAACAGCTCCAAGCTAGCAAATAGCCTGTTGATAATACTATGTGGTAATAAGTCAAACACGTTGCTCCAACAGTAAAGCACATAACCTTGCTTCACAATGCATATTGTGGCATTCACACAAGTGCCTTACAAGCAGGTTAAGCAGGCAGGCTTTTTTAGTAGTTAAGTTATGCTTGGAGTGATCCAATGGTTTGCAGAGTTAAAACAACATGAATAGTATCTATTCTTGCTCAGATAACAACTCAAAAGGCAGCAATAAAAAACTGGACACGACAGGGACAATTTGGGGAGGGGGGGAGGTACACACATTGATATCTAATGGAGGAACCATAGAAGCGTTAACTGATGACAGTATAACCGCTTCATTTAAGAACAAATCCCAAACAAGCAAAATGCATTTAGCTCCGGCAGTTGTAAGTTACTACTTATCTATGGGACAGAAAAAATTAGTACGCACTTCATTACTAAACCTGTATCCTCCGTAATTACGCTTAAAGAGGAAACCTGAAAACAACCCACATAAGTAGGTTAATCAAGAGCATCACTCTAGAACTATCGGCATCAACAAACTCCTTTTTCTACAGCCCATCTACTGGGCAACAAAAGGTACAACAGTCACAGCTGGAGTTTTGAAAATTTCTTAACTCTTCTTTTTGTATCATCTGTCTTCTATTTTAGACCCTGATTTTGACTGCATGTACCACCACAGCGACTGGGGAAGCTAAGAAATAAGATCACAAAAAACAAAAAGTCTGTGAAAGATGAGAACTTCAGAGGCGTATTAGAGAATGTCTAAACCTATATTTTGTGCAACATTTAACTGCAGCAGTGACTAACATCATAGACAAAAGAAATCCTTGTTAAATATTAAGCATCCGTGCCCTTTCCGTTAGGGAGAAAGGGCTCATGACAAGTGCCCCAAGACATCCAACGGCAAAGATGCCTTAAGGAAAAATACCATAGTATTCAGGTAGTCTTTATCACCCATAACACATGAATAAAAAGAGGCAATTATACCCTGTCCTTTTAATCTAGCACAAATAACCTTTAAATAATTCTTCTGTCATGTCAACAGGATATATTTTAAACTGTTCTCAAAGGAACACTATCAGCATAAGTAACCTTTCTTTAAATTTCACCGTATTACTAGTTTGAGTATGGAAGAGCATATATTTTATCACCCATCACCATCACATTTTACACATCCTTGACAGTGAAGAAAGATCAGTCAGCTTCCCTGTGATCCAGGCACTAGGGTAGGATTTAAGCAATTAAAGTATGTTAGCAGCAAACATACTGTATAACCCTCATTTAAGTTTTTTCAATCTCAGTTTTGAAGGCTTAACTTCACATGACCCAGTCTTGAACATTTAGAGGCTTGCATGGCACAAAGCTTTAGGTGGCCCCAAAAAGCTATGAGCAGCGTGACATTTACCTTTGCTACTCTTAACTACTATTTTATCTCTGATTTCTTTACACTGGCAAACGCAAACAAGGAAACTTAGCCACCCACACCTCCAATTGTCTGGAACAGCATTATAACGAGGGATTTTTAAGGGCCAGAAGAGGCGATTGTGCCATCCACACAGCCTGCGTGTTGCAGGCTGACAGTCTCTGGGTCACAGCATGAAGTCTTTGTCAGATCAAAGTTCTCGCTGCACTATTCAGCAACAAGCAGCTGTTTTGGGTGAGCACATAAAAGCTATAGAAAAGATGCGGCAGGTTTTCAGTCACTGTCTCCACAAATGCCGGAACTTAACCCCCTTCCTTCCACGACCGACCCAGGGAATGGGCTCGGGCGAGGAAATAAACCGGTCGCTGGAAGAGAGCTCCTATTTATCCTCCCAACCCTGGCTAGCCAGCAGGCTAAATCCATGCCGGAAAAGAAAACATGGAGCCACAGCTACATATGGCAGCTGGAGGACACAAGGCTAGCGCTCACAAGTTGATACACGCCGGGAAGGACGTGAGGATGCCGGAGCGAGGAGCGACAGCGGTGCGGGAAGGACCTATTTTAACGCATCTCCCCTTCCACCCGCGGTCCCGCTCCCACGGGGGGCCCGCTGGCCGCCGTTACCTACCTGTGCCGGTGCTCGTCGTGCCCTTGCCCGTGGATGAGGAAGCCGCCGAGGTTCTTGCCCCCTTTGCTGGTGTCTACATGAGGAATGAGCACATCCTCCAAGCCCAGGTCAAAGCGCTTGTGCTTCGAGGAGTCGGGGAGGAAGAAGAACGCCCCGAAGCACAGGGTGATGAAGGCACTAAGAATAAGGAGCAGGATAAATTTTTCGGAGAGTCTCAAGGTAGCCCTGTGGTGCGGGAAGGCGGAGGCCCCCAGGTTCAGGGGGGGCAACCTCCGCCCGGAGAGCGGCAGCAGGGCGGGAGTGGTCATCCTTCCGCTAACGACCACCCGGCGGGGCCCGCCTCAGCCCCTCAGCAGCCCAGCCCGGGCCCGGCTCCGGCTCGGTTCGGCCACCTCCCGGCCCGGCGCTGGGGCTGAAGGCGGCTTCACCATCCTCCCCACGGGTACCGGGCCGCGTCCCCCCCCCCCTCGCCCGCCGAACCACCGAGCGGGGGAGGCAACGGGAGGGAGGGGAGGGGAGGGGGGGGGGCCGGGCCGCCTCGACGGCCCCCGCCCCCCCGGGGGGGGGGGGGGGGGTTGTGCTCGGCCGCCCCGCTACCTGCGCACCGTCCCTCTCCCTCCCTCCCTCCCTCCCTCCGCCCCGGGGGCCAGCAGGGCCCCTGAGCGGGCGGCTACCGGGTCAGCGGCGCTCCGCAGCCGCTCGGCTGCGGGACTCCGCCACCGGCGACAGCGCCGAGGAGAAACAAGGGGCTGCTGAGGGCCCGGCCTGACCCTCGGCGTCCCTCCGCCCGCGTCCCTTTAGCCGGGCCGGGCGGAGGTTCATCCCCGCCGCCCCGCTGACGGAACGGGGCCGAAACGGCACCGGGGAAACGGCCACCGCGATTCCACTCAGGACCCTCTCCTCTCCTCTCTCTCCCCGCCCGCTCCTCAACGGCGCCTGCGCGGCGGCGGAGCGGCGCAGGCGCCGTTGAGGGAAGCGAGGGCTCGAGGAAGCCGCCGCTGAGAGAGAGCCCGCCTCTTCGGCGGGAGGGGCGGGGCTTGACCGCGCTCTTCTCGGAGGGAGGGAGGGGGCGGCTCGGCCGGGCAGGGACGGGGTAATGGCGGGCAACGGCGGGGCAGCTCGGTAGCCCTTTCCCGACGGCTCGGAGTTTGCCGCCCCCTCCCTCCCCCGCTGCGGGCTCCTAAACGGCATCTTGCGCCTCACCGGCTGTGGCAGCGCCGGTGTCTCTTTGCGACCGCGCCGCTCTTAGGCGGTTAGAGGGTGGCAGGTCGGGCCCCATAAACGTGAGGTGGTTTTTTGGGGGGTTGGGGTTTTTTTTTGGAAAATAGCGCGCAGATCTGGTTTAGCGCGGGGTCCTCTTGGGGACCTCGTGAGGGAAAGCCCCGTGGGGGAGTAATATTTGTCTCTGACACGACAGACGCGTCCCTTGGGAGCCGCGCGGAGCTCTGAGGCGAGCGCGCGTCACGCCACGCATGGAGGCATCGAGCTGTGTCCCCCACCGCCCCTCCGTGTAATTTGGTTTATCGTAAGGGGCTCGGCCTGGGTCGGCTCTCCCGAGGGCTGTGGGTCTTCCAGAAATAGTGCCAGCTCTAGTGACTTTAGCTGTTTGAGCCATCCAGCTCCCCGAGCCGCTCATAAACCTGCAGGGATGCTGAGGCAGGAGTGCTACGAGAAGGGGCGTAGGTGAAGTAACGGGCAGAAAACAGATCTGAATTGCCCTTCGCAAATACGAAACGTGACTGTTTTACCCTTCACAGTCACGGCTTGCTGCCTGCAGGCATGCACACAAGGCAGAGTTAGTTCCCCGGTCTGTAAAGGGTTTCATCCAAAAGCAAAAGGAAAGGTGGAGTAAAGGCCTGAGCAAGGTAGCTGCGGGAACAGGATTCAGAGGAGTTAAAAGAACATAAGCAGGTCCGTAAGTTTGGGAAACAAGTCACACCTGCCGCTTTTTTCAAAGTAGGGTGTTTTTCACCTTTTACAAAGTTAACCCTGTTACTGGAGCCTTGAGTACTCCCTGGTTATGGAGAGCAGAGTGTGTTTAGTGAACCTGGCAGATGAGGCTGAATCCCAGCCAAGGAAACATAAAGGCAGGGGAGATGACAGGTCAGTTCAGCATGCTGAGGTGAAGTTAGCTGGGCTGGAGAGGACTTCCAAGGTGGAAGGCAGCAGCCTCAGATAGTGGTAGGACCGGTAAGTTTTGAGGCATGTGACCTGCAGGCAGACAGAGCAGGCACGGAGCCAAGAGTGGCTTCCACTGCCACTAACACTGCCAGCACCCATGAGTGGGGTGCCCTTGATTCCAGTCACAGCAGCTGCTGGTATCTGAGCAGAGCAGGTCTGATAACAGACCTAAATGTCTGGTATTACTGTTATCAGTCTTATACTTTAAATATTTTGAATCTTTGGGGAATTATGCTGGGCTGTGGAAAAAAGCATCCCAAGTCCAGCTGGATGTGCTGAATTAACGAAGGTTAGTGCTCAGCTTCTGGTCTGAGTCTGGTGTACTATGGAAATTAAGCCCTCAAGAGAGGTTAATTTGGGAGGATTCCAGGGAGGGAAAGCAGCTGAGCTAGTAAAAAAACTCTGGCGGTCAATGTAGTGTCACAGCTGTGGGTGGGTCAAAAAAAATGAGATTAATAAACACTTAGGGTCAGTCAGGTTATCTGAAGTTAATTGATGAAGGTGAAGGAGGCCATCTTCTACACCAGATTAACTCTTCTGCTCTGATCACTCCTTATGTCCTCACATCCAAGCTATGTATCATGCCTTGCTGGATCTTTTTGCATAAAGTGTCAGAGATAATGGCCTTTCCCATCTGTCCACCCAGCTAAACTCTTCCATCAACTTATATTTTTGCTTCCGCTTCTCTGTTTTTTACAAAGAGGACCCACGACAATGCCGTGCAGCAGACAGCTGGACCCTGCTCACTAGTCTTGGACTAGTAAAAAACACAATGAAGTGAGAAACTCTGCCAGGAGGTGGTAAAAACCAAAGAGCCAGTGTCCGACAGAGATACCAAAGAGAGAGCATATACGAAAAGAGCTGTATTATCAATGATACTACAATGCACTCCAACCAGTACAGCAACTAATCCTAACATTTTATGATGTTACTACAGGATCAACAGGCTTCAACTGGTCTGTTGGGCATTTCAGCTGTCTCTGAGTTTTGATCTGGTAAAGTATCTTCAAGTCTTCACGTGTTAAATTGCTTTCTCACACAGTCTGAAAAAAAAGGATCAGTCCATGAAGACTTTTGTTCTTGTCTTTTTGCCCTTTGCTTCACTCTTCTCTGCCAACTGCTAGTTTCTCTTTTGCTTTAAAAGACTGAGCAGAAGCTTCCAGTTTCTTTATAAAATGTTTCTTTGTGTTTAGCTCCTTGCAAGGAAGTGACATTTCTGTAGGGTTTGTAGTTAATGATGACCTTTCCAAATTCTAAAGCATCTGTGTCTAAACCACGATGAAGTTTTGTATTTCTACAATTTTATGCTTGTTTTGACTTCCCTACTCTTTACCAAAGTCTAAGAGTAATTTTTCATCCTTTGTTTCTGTCATACTGGGTAATATACATATCCCTGTAAGTCTGCCAGTGATTTTCCACGCTGCAGTGGTGTTGCTCTGTAGCTGAACAACATTAAATATAGAACTATATTGAATTAGTTGGTTTTGTGAGCCTGTGCTACACTATATAGATTCCGCATCTATTAGTGTTTTCTCAGATATGCCCAGAACATTCTTAGAAGTGTCCTGTGCTGAAACTTAAAGGTTTTCACAGGAACCAGGGATTTCTTGTACTCGCTGCCTTGTCTTTGATCAATTACTAATGTAACTGGGAGCTTGAGGTGCAAAAGTGCTTGATCATCAGCACTAAAGTCACTGTATTACCACAGGCCAATATTTCTGGAAAGTTATTAGGGTAGTTCACATTTTTCAAAGGTAGACAAAGTAAGTCCTGTGCAATTACAGATCCATATCCACTTATTACTTCTTTCTTCTTGAAATGACCACAACGATCCCTTCTAGCATCACAATCTGGGAACACAGTCTGCAATCATTATTTGCAAAGCCGCCTCTTCAGTTTTCTCCCAAGCCCTTTCCAGCCTTTCCTCTGGCCCCCAGGTTCCATGGAACATCTGACATATAGCAAAAAATGGCATTAACGTCCTCTTGGACCAGATGGTGACTGGGCTCTGGTGAGCATACTCTTTGTGAAATCTAGTCTCTAGTGGCTGCTGTGATCTGTCTTCATGTTTCTCATCCTATCCTTCCAATCATTACTTCTTTGGAAGAGACTCTTCACCCGCAGCCAAGCTTCGTTGCAAGACTTGGGTCTTTGGCCTATTTCCCTGCTCTCTATATACCTCCTCCCTGTGTTGCTGAATGTATGTAAGCATACATTTTCCTATTATTTCTAATAATCAACCTCTCCAATTCAGATCCCGTTTTGTTCCAAACAACCCCTACCTTTAGATCTTTTTGAGGAAGACTAGCCCTTGCTCATCCTCAATGTGGCTATAGCAGGATGATTAATATTGCCCTAATCTCATTCTCCTACTTCTTTTCTTGATCAAGGTGGAGAACACAATCTTCTCATAATTCAGACCTATAACCCATGCATGATCTTCTGCTCTGAATTCTCTGTACGTACTCACATCCAAGTTCTGAATCACACCTTGTTGAGTTTTTTCTGTGTAACGTATCAAAGATACGGACTTTCCCATCCATCACCCCAGCCAAACTGTTCCACCTAGGCTTTGTCTTGCTTCCTTGCCTCTGGTTCTTACAAAGGCAGTCTTGCACCTTTCCAGTCCATTCAAAGTGCTTCTGGAAAGATGATTTTTTTTGTGCGATTGCCCTTGTGTCACTTCAAGCTTTGCATCCTCCCAGTCTTTCCTGACATGCCTCCCCCCTCTCCTAGCATTTCTGATTCATCACTAAGACACCAGCTCCTCCTACACCCAGTTGGCCTATAATACCAGCCTCCAGCACCTATTTATTAATGTTTCAGGTATGCTTTCTTCTATGATTCCCTAAGGCACAAAAAGACTTGCACATCAAAAGGAAGTTGGGAACCATGAAAGAGTATTAGACAATACCGGTAAATTTGCAGCTATGAAAACTGAACTCATGGCAACTTCTGTAGAGAGACACAAAATAGGCGTAAATACCAGACTGTAGAAGAAAATGCAAGGTCTACAAGTGTGTGTTGGCATCAGTAGCAGCATTGCCATTCTTTGGCTGAGAAAGTGAAAATAAGCTATCCAAAGATGCTCAGAAAAAAGGGTCGGAAGCTGCATGGCTTCAGGACCTTGAGACCAAATAGTTGCCTGTAGTGTGTACTGGGAAGACCATCCCTAAATTATTGGAGCTTGTTAAACATATGGAAGAGATTGTGTAACAAGTTAAATATATCATCTGCATGGTGGTCTAGGTTTGCACATGATGGGACTTGATGACTGAGGTTGTCCCTGGAAATAAAAAACAAGCTGATCATTCAGCTGGACACAAATCTCACACATTTGACGTTTTACATCCAAGCACAATCTGCTTTAAAAGAAAAACAGGATTTATGCCCCATTTGTGCAATCCTAAAAATAGAATGCTAAGACATCTTTACGATAATGGAGATGAGAAATTTCTAAGTAAATAAATTATAGCTTCCCGTTGCCAAAAGTTTATTACAGAAATGAGTCAAGATAAAGATTTTCAACATTATAAAAAACAAGTCAGAGTCCTCTTAGAAACATAATTTAAAAACCTGGCACCCACTGCCACAGGCATGCTGAGATGGACAACACTGAACAGTGGCAGATCAATCAATGTTTGAAAGGCTCATGTTTTTCTTAAAATTCCAGACCAGGTCTGGTAACCACTACAGGGGAGCATGAAAATCAGCTTCATATTTCACAGTGAAGTGTTCTTCCATTCTGGAGAGGGCAGATTAAAATTTGGCTAGAAAAGAGAGAGATTCACTTCCTTACAGCTATGTTTTGGAATATCTGCGTGTCCCTGTTCCTCTACACAGATCGTCATGCCTGTCTCAATGAGCCTCCCTGCAGGCATATGGGCCCAACTGCACTGATTACTTTGCAGAACTGGGGGTTAGAAATTACAAAGCCACATGCTTTATAATTGCAAACTCACTAACTTATCCCAGTCTCGTTCAATGATCTTCTCCTTCCCAGCAGGGCCCATCTGTCACCATTTCACTAACTCCATGTTTTAATGAGATCCAATTTTGCTCTTTGCTTTCAAGTGATTTTATTCTATATCTGTACATTGAAAGAAAAAAAAAAGTTTTCTATTAAAAGAAAGTCATTAATATGTAGAAAATTGAAGGGCCCCTGCTTATATTGCCATTTGACGTTTTATCATTGCATTGTTGGTAGTTCTGCATTATCTTCATTCCATGCTAAAAGAGCGATTAAAAGACATTTCTCTTTACAAAGAAAGATAGAAAATAAAAAATACATGAAAGAAACATGGACATTCAATTCTGAACTGCCTTAGAACTACAAGAAGCTGATAAGCCAGTCCTTTGGAAGCCTAATCTTCAGGTAAAATGTTCTCATCCGGCTCATGCTACTGAATTAGACTTGGTCCATGGACAGTCAGTGAAGAATTCTGCTGTTAAAGGAGAATATACCACTTGATGCAAAAATGATAGAGCCAGCTCTCTCATTAGCAGCTCCCTTCATTAGCCCAGCCACAGGTCTGGAGGGAAGAAAGGCACTACACAAACAGAAGCTCTCCCAGGCTATACCTATATTACCTTTATACCTTGGATCTCCTAGGCTAGCTCAAGCCTGAGGGTGGAGTTGAAGGCATCAAAGCAAATTGACCGGACTGTCATTTAGCACGACACACTGGACTCTATGAGGTTCATGTACCAATGCTCCCTTGTTCCAAATGAATTAAAAAAGCCAGATCGCGGGCACCATCATGAGCTACAGTGGGCAAATGCATGATTTGTTGTTGTATGGATGCTATGCTCAGCCAACAGATTCCTGGCATACTGTTATCTAGCCTGCATTTATCTAGCTAACTGCAGACTGATGTGCGCAGCAGGGAAAGCTGCATTGCTGTGCCCCAAGCACTGTGCTCACCCTTGCTACCTTGTGAAGCCGTCAGGGTGCCTATCAAGACTGGCAACAGTAAGACAGGGATTTCCCACGCACCTCTGTGTGGGTTGAAAGTCAAGGCAGTGGATCTACTTTCCGTGAACGATTATATTCATCACCCAAACACAAGGCCTTCTCTTGATTTGTCAGTCTGCCCATTACACTTGTCAATAATCCTCCCCCTCGCTTATCTAATACTTTCTCCCTCTCCGCCATCATTCCTTCCAAGTCATCTAAAGCCACCCAGCCCTCAGGTGGCCACCGTTCTTCCTTCCCACAGTCTCTGAGCTGAGTTTGTGCTTGGGTCTCTAATTACACATACCCAAACATCAGGCTAGCACTGCAGGGCTTTTCTGCAGAAGCTGCAATGGAAATTTATCCAGCAAAGGCCCTACACGGTGTCTCCAAAGTGCCTCTAGTTGGCAGTTAGGATATGCCTTATGCACCTACTAATACCCTCCCCACTTCCACTGCGTGAGGCTTTCTAGCCACAAATCCCAGCAGATCCCTGCCTGTGTTCCAGCTGTGCCACAAGAGGCTGAGTGGCTTCCCACTGCTGGTCTGCGATTTCCCAGATGTACGTCGGTGTGAGTAGTAAGTCTGAGCTTTTGGATCATAGTGCGTTTATTAAGGTATGAATCAAAGCCATACATACACAATGAACCCAGCATTTGCTGGTCAGGCTCAACTGACTGAATAGCAGACAGATAGTAATTGAGTCCAGTGAGTCCTCACAGCGTTAGCTCTACTTGACAGGTATGCAGCAAACTGCACAAGGTGTGTGTTTGAAACCATCGTGACTTCCAGACATACAGCCGCCCAGCTGGAACAACTATGCAGGAGACTTGCAGCCACTTGGATCTACTAGACACACCTAAAAATCCTCCAGTTCCAGCAAGTGTGAAATTCTGGATACCAAAACAGAGCTTCTCTGGGGAAATCTATGCATGTGACAACAGGTGAGGAAAGAAGGTGTTTCTGCTGCTGCCTGTTGCTGCTGTTGATGGAAATGCCCCCAGAGATTTGACTGGGAACTTCTGCTCTACTGTATCTATGATTATATACCTTCACCGTCATTATACATTCTCTGTCTTTTCCCTTCCAGAAACACACGCATGCACGCGTGCACATACTCTGACAACTAAGAACACCGAGCCACCTCCTCTCAGGAAGAATGAAGCCAGCTTCAACCCTTCTCTCTCAAGCATGAATAAAATCTGCTGATCTCACCTGAACAACTTCAGAGCTCTACAGCTAGTGCTTTCGTGCTTCAGAGAGCCCATCCAGCCTCCCTATAAATGCTTGCGATGGGTGTTTATGTTCTATCCAATAGTTAAATAACTGCTGGCAGGTTATTGTGTTGTACCATAGCTAGATTTTCACAGACTCCTTCATGGATAGAGCAGAGACTAAAGTCAGGCTGAAAGATAGCAGCATGAGTACTGTGCTTACTGTTTACGTTTTTATTTTTGTTACCTAAAATTTGCATTTAATAGGACTGGAATGCAATGGAGTCCTTAAAGTGGAAATCACAAGTCCCAGTAAATATAGAAAAAAGAACAAGGCAGTGGAAAATGATGCTGGGTCCTACATTTGGGTCACAACAACCCCATGCAATGCTACAGGCTTGGGGAAGAGTGCCTGGAAAGCTGCCCAGCAGAAAAAGACCTGGGGGTGCTGGTGGACAGCCGGCTGAATGTGAGCCAGCAGTGTGCCCAGGTGGCCAAGAAGGCTAACGGCATCCTGGCTTGTGTCAGAAATAGTGTGGCCACCAGGAGCAGGGCAGTGATCATCCCCCTGTACTAGGCACTGGTGAGGCTGCACCTCGAATCCTGTGTTCAGTTTTGGGCCCCTCACTACAAGAAAGACATTGAGATGCTGGAGCGTGTCCAGAGAAGGGCAACAAAGCTGGTGAAGGATCTAGAGAACAAGTCTTACGAGGAGCAGCTGAGGGAACTGGCGTTGTTTAGCCTGGAGAAAAGGAGGCTGAGGGGACACCTTATCGCTCTCTACAACTACCTGAAAGGAGGTCGTAGTGAGGTGGGGGTCCACCTCTTCTCGCTGGTAACAAGTGATTGCACAAGAGGAAATGGCCTCAAGTTGCACCAGGGGGGGTTTAGATTGGATATTAGGAAAGATTTCTTCACCAAAAGCATTGTCAAGCATTGGAACAGGCTGCCCAGGGAAGTGGTAGAGTCACCATCCCTGGAGGTATTTAAAAGACGTGTAGACGTGGTGCTTAGGGACGTGGTTTAGTGGTGGACTTTGCAGTGCTAGGTTAACGGTTGGACTCGATGATCTTAAGGGTCTTTTCCAACCTAAACAATTCTATGATTCTAAGATGTTGGATGAAAATTACTAACATCAGTACAGAAAAATTATAATAAAAATGAAGTTCCAAAGTCTCTGGGGTGGCACCATGTAAATAACCTGGCAGCTTTAAAAATTGTGAGAGATGCTGATGAAATCTTGAAAAAGTGCAGACTCAACCAGCGCTTTCTGTTGTACATGAAAATCATTAAGGCTAGTAAAATAGATTACAATTAAAGGAATGGCAGTGGTTTGGGGAGTATTGGTTGCATTTTGCATAGGGAGATAAAGGGGAACATTGTTTTGAAATGCTAATGCAAAGGTAGGAAGAACATTGTGTCCATAGGAAGAAATGCTACCCATTTTCTCAGTCAGAGTTCAGAAAAAAAAAGGAAGCAGGGGGGTTTTTCCCCACCCTGAAGAGTTTCATTGTTTGTTGTGGGTTTTTTGGTTTTGTTTTCGTTTTTTAAATCAGGACTATTCATTAATGACCAGAAAACTTGTGATTCATTAAAGAAAGGAATATCTTAAAGACCACTGTATCAAAATCCCAAAGGCCTTTAAATGGCACGGATTACATGATACTAAGCAACCCATTTTAAACTATTTCGGTAAAGACTAGAGAAAATGAAATAGCAAAGGAAATAAACATGCCAAACAATGTCAGCAAACCAGCAGCTGGCAGGTGTAACAGAAGACGTTCAGATGCAAAGCAAAAACCCAGCAATTGTAGTGATGAGCCCAAATAGTTCACAAAGATGTACACACAAAGCAGGAAAATATTTGGGTTATAGATGCAATGACTGGGAATAAGCTCTTCCTAAGCAGAATAAAGGACAAATGTGCAGTTTCTGAGAATACTTAGTAAAAACAGGCACGAATGGGTCATATTCTAATGTATAAAACAGACAGAACACCATCAGGGAAAGTGAAAGCAGAAATAGAAATAACTGAAATAAAATTATTTACACACGGAACAAGCTTCAAATGTCAAAGAGTAAAATGCCACGCTGGGGGAGAAATTCCAGGCCTGGGTAACTGGGCAGCATCAATTCAGAAAAAAGGCAAAACGGCGGAATAAGGGTGCAGCAGCCTACCCAGACTAGTTTCCATCAAAATCTCAGGGGAAGCACACGTGTTTGGCGTAAACAAGGTGTGTGCAACTACAGAAAATCGGCTTCCTTAACAAACCTGACCCAGATCTGAGCGAGCCAGCTCCATCATACAAAGTTGTTCTTGCAGGAAAGAGATGTCTCTCAGAGACAAAAGAATATTTATAGAAGGCCTTAGACATCACTGTAACTTGCAGATTTTTTATAACACTAAAGACTTGTTCTCCTGATATCTTTGGTAGATATTGCTTCACAAAACTCTTTCATAGTGTGCTCTGCAGCCATGACATTTCTGTGCAGACACAAGGACCTGTCTAGCTATTTCCAGGCCTGGTTTCTACCTGATGCTTGCTCCTACTCTGCCTGCTTTTGTGTAGAGGAGCAATTCTGGCAAAAAGACTGGCTAAACTGATACCCTCCCTAACCCATCGTTCTCCTATCATTAGGTCTATTAGCTTCTCAATTTATCAGCTACATTTTTATGAGTTTATCACATCCCATGTCCACATTTTCTGCTTCCCTTGTGCTATATTTGACTCAACCTGGGTTGCACCTAAATCTCAGTGTGCCAGGATGTTCCAGAAATTAATTCTTCAGTGACTAAAATCTACTAGCATCTGGTTTAAATTTGATCAGACTAATTTATAGCCATTCATTTTTGCTCAATGCTACTGTTAAAGTACTAATACTATCATTCAGGGGTTATGATTTATTTTTTTTTAGGAAGACTTTGAAATTTAGTTTTGGCTGAATTTTTCTCATGGCAGATTTTCAGAGATTGTTCATGGATATCCCATAATAAATAACACAAATGTCTGTAGCATTTGGTGTAGAACTGTGCCTGGTATAGTTCTGGTTATGCTATTTTATGTTTTTTCATGTCTATTTACCCAACTACCAACAGGTAGAAGAAATGTATGGTTTACATTAGACAGAAGGCTTTTAAGTACAGCTTAGAGCACTATACTCCATGTATGTTTGGTTACAGCACATAAATCTTAGATGTTCTCTGTCATCAGCTACACTTCATATCCATCACAGACATTATTTAACAATTGAAATGTATTAGGAAACTAATTTGACGCACTTTAAAAATAATTTCAAGGCACACAGGTACGTAATAGTCTTGGCACGGACCCTGGCAAGCAAAGGAATGAAAAGTTAGGGCAAGCAACCTACTTCCACCTTCCACACCTCTCCCAAAGGCATGTGCGTTGTGTAAGTTACCCTCCGAATTAGCAGCTCAGCTTCTCATCTTCATTTGCCTGGGGACCCCCATGACCTGTCTCACCAGCCCACTCTGCCTCCAGGACATGGCAGCAAATAGCCACGTGGCCAGTCAACACAATCCTTCGGTCCCTTCCTTTCGGTCCTTTTTTTCAGCCCCTTCCTTTCTTAGAAATGTGCTGGCACTGCTGCACTCTTCACTCCCTGACACGAGGTATGATTAATGACAGTTCTTAAAAAATACAAATGCCCTTTTTGTCAGCATGGCCAAGAACTAGTGTTTCATAAGCTAGCAGCTTCATCAGTCTTCAGGCAGGAAACAAATCATGACACATTCCCCACAGGTCAACATAAATGTTCCACTGTGGGATTTCTTTATCATTACTAAAAGAGAAATGCACCTAAGAAGAAAGCACCCAAGATTCATTCTGAAAAATCCTTCAAAAATTCCCTTTAGTCTGCCTTTGCTCAGTGCTCCAGGACACAGGTCGTGGGAAGCAGAGAAATATGTGCCTACACTGAGCCCTTTTTTGGAAGAAAAGAAAAAAGGTTGAAAAGTTGAGATTAAACGAAAGATACATCATCTACAATATAGTTTTATGGAATCAGTAATGCTCATTTTGGTTAGGCTGCATATGGGTTTAAATTCTAATCCCTTGTTTGCTATTACGCATAATTGCCTCTGACAAAAATTTCCCAAGCCTGGTTTAGCCAGTTGCTGAATTTTCTACTGTTAAGTTTAAGCAAAAACAGTTTCAGCCTCTTTCATCAGGAAAGCGGGGGGGAATTCCTGATTTTCTACAATCTTATCTCCAAAGCATCTCAAATTTGAACAATGAGTTGAAAATGAAAAGTTCTGACTTAATTAGGTGATGAGACTTCAAAATGTCTTGCTAGATGCGTGCAGTCAGGGCATTTGTGCCACAGCCAGGGAGGACTCAAGATGACTTTCCCACCCAAGAAAAGCTAGCCCATGGTTATCAGACCTTCAGTCCTGATTTGCACTGAGTTCCCCTGAGCTACTTGTCTGCAAGCACGGACTATCAGCCAAAGTCTGCCACTCTTTTGCTAAGAAAGTGGGTGTTTTCTTTCAAAAGCACCTGGGGAAGCTGTGCTCCATTTTACCTCTGCTTTTGAGCTAGAGTTATCACAGTGAGAGTCCTCGGGCTCTTCACAACTGCTCACATCACACGTGGAGCTGCACCACAACATGGTCCTCTTGAGCAGAAACCCACCTCCCAGCGCATGTTTAGTCACAGCGTGGCTGCCCAAAAGCAGATTTCAGAGGAACCCACGCCGTACACCACCTGATGAGCCCACTGTCATCTGATCCTCACTTCTGAGTAATGAAACACCATTGCTCAGCGACAGCTTCTGCTTTGCAAATAGATACTGGGAGCCATCATTTCGCCAGTTATTAATCCAGTTAATGTGGGCTCTCTTCTCGTTGCACTGTGCAAATTTTTTGATCAGTGTAACGAGGTACTAAATCAACTGCCTTATAAATGTCCATATATACTATATCAACGGTGTTGTCTTTATCAGTGTAACTAGCTGTCTTCCCAGCACAACTGTTTGATCTGACTAATTTCCCTAAAAATATGCTAACTGACATTAATTATAATCTTACCCTTCAGGTCTTTCTCAGCTAATCCCTTAACTGCTTTTCCCTTATTTTACCATGACTGAATCAGGCTAACTAACTTATAATTAGCTGTATCATTCTCATTCTCCTTGAATATTGACACAATATTATCACTGAGACTTGATTTTCTGGTGGTTTTCCATCATTCCAAGATTTGTTAAAATTTATCAGAGGTGCAGAAGTCAACTTGGACATTTTATTATGACTCTTAGGAGCAAATAATTTCGGCCTGCAGATTTAATGATGTTAGCAGCTGTTACTTAACATGTCAATAATTAGCGGGTCAGAAATTAGTTCATCAGGCTAATTTGACATACATGTATCACACTGCTTTCTTCCAAATATAGTAAAGAAATTATTATTCTGTCTTTTCTGCACCGTTAGCAGCAATTTTATCAGCTGCATCTAGCTATGGCCAAACATTTCTGGTTTCTTGGATTGGTGGGGTTTTTTTTAATATTACTGTTCTTAAATAACTTGATATTGTACTTTGACTTTCCAGCCAAAGACCCTCTTCTTTGGCAGTCTTATCTTCCCATATCAGTTTTCCAAGATTTGTGGCTCCTCATTCATCATTCTTATGACCTGTTTCCAATTTTTCCATTTGTTATAAATCATGTATTTATTTCTAATCATGGCTTTCCCTTAGCAACTGAAAAGAGTACGGCCAATGTTCCTTTTCTTTGATGGTGACTTTTGGACAGTTAATACACCCTCCTCAAGAGCCATCATCTTCAATTTACATTGTTCTGCCCAGATATATTTCCCCAACTGATTCTGCTTATAACTTTCTTGAGATTTGATAAATTAAAGCTTTTGAAGCTGCATGTGTTTGGAACTCTCCAGCGGTTGGCCACGCTAAATATAATCAGGCTGTGAACATTGGTCTCTTGGCAACCACCAACTTCCAATTCAGCAACTTTCATCTTTATTCCTTGTAGTGAAGCCCAAAATATTTACCTTACGCTGGTAAGGCTTTTAAGTTATGTAAGTGACATTTTACCAACTTTTCGGAAAAAGTGGTTAGGTCACCATCCCTTTGAATGCGGAAGACAAGATTAGATCTCTTTTTAAAAGATGTTCTTTGATCTAGTTCTGAAAAAACATTATCCAGCCTCTGCACAGGGAGGGTCAGCCTAGGTGAACAGGGGGGGTCCCTTCTGGTCGGAGAGTCTGAAAGTCTCTGAACAAAAAAAGAAAAAGAAATTCTATTGATGTTTAATTGGTAACTGCAAATCTTCCAGTTTTTAATTTCCCCATAACAGTGCAGGTTTGAATTCTGCCTATTGTAGAAACCTGCTTAGATGTAACTCATCAATGTAATTGCTAGTTTTCTAACCCTTCTAAGCTAAAAGGCTGGTCCTTTTCATATTCGTCTTATTCTGTCCTTCCACCCTGCTACCTCAGTTGTATTTTCCTAGACAGTATTAGTTGGCACACTGGTCTATAGGCATTCAGGAATCTTCACTTCTGATTTATCTCTTCTTGCAGATGCACAGCAATAACATGAGAGGCAAAAGACACAAGACAGAACATGAGAAATTCCGATTATACATCAGATTTTTTGTTTTGTTTTAGTTTTGGGTTGGTTTTTTTTTACCTTGAGAGTAGTCAGATACTCGAAGAGGTTACCCAGAGAGGTTACAGGATGTCCTTCCCGTGAGGTGTTCAAGACTTGACTGGACATGGCCCTGAGCAACCTGATCTAATTAGACCTGCTTTGAGCTAGGAGGTTCCCCTAGATGATCCCCAGAAGTCCCTTCCAACCTAAATTATTCATGGCTTTATGATCTACAGGCCTAAGCCAAGGTAATTGTATCTTCCCTGTATAGTCCTACCTCTGAAACTTTTTTTTCCTCTCTGTCCTTCTTAATCACATTATAACCAGAGGTGTTAAGATTCACATCATTAACGTCTGAGCAGGTCAATGTCATTGATAATGTCAGTGAAATTAAAATGTCTTTTTATTAAGGTTGTTCCATTTCTTCAGGTCTTTTCCTCACCAGAATGCAACCCAATGCTTCATAAAACCAAAGTCTTTCAAAACATGTCTTATTTCAAATGTTAGTATGCCATAGTACTGAAGTACTCTAATGCTGCTCATGACTTTTTGTAGGATAAAAATAGTACATTACAGAAATAATGCATTGAAGGAGGTGTTTGAATGGTACTACACATAGGCAGATACATCTGTCTCAATTAAAGAGGTTTTGACTATACCATTCTTGCACAGTACTAGTTTTGGTACATTGCTCCTTCAGGCCTACATAAATGAATGCACTGGGCAAGGCAGGTGGAGCTCTGTAATGTATGCAGAGATTTCTGAGATTTGAAGAGCTTGCCTTTGCAGTATAAATGTAAATCTAGAATGTATCAAAAAACATGTTTGTGGATTATATAACCCTTTTTTGGCACATTCTGATGAACTAAATATTTCAGAGCATTGCTAATAAATTCCACAGCTTTTCAATGAATCTGCCAGAACTGTAATGAGATAACAGAAGTACATTAAATAACCTTGAAGAATATTTCAAGATCCATTGGCTGTTACACGTCATGCAATTTCAAGGCGAAGTACTTTGAATTCTAGAAGTTACAGTAGTTCAAAGAGTAGAGCCTAATGATGAGAGGTGACAAAATACAATGGGAACGGCAATGTGGACCAAATAGATTTTTAGGAGACCTGACTACACAAACAGTCCATCAAACCTCCTGAAGTTATATATAATTAGAAATAACTAGATTTTTTTCCTGGTTCATAGACTGTTAATATAGTACATGCTCACACACAGGTATATATAGGCATGTAATGTAATGGTCTTAAAAGATAAGGTAAGCAAACGTCTTACACAGAAGTGTATGATGTACTGTGAAGAACACAGGTACGCATCAAGAGGTAGAGACAAATATTTACCAGCAAGGTGACTGTAGCTTTTATAACCTTATTGCATTTCTGAAAGGGAAAAACCCTATGCCTGAGAGCCTTTTACAAGGATGATTACCTATTATAAACAAACAAGCTTAAAATGCATTCATATCCTCATAAAACAGTATTTCCCACTAAGCTAACTAAAATCATGCAAGATAATGCTCAAATTAACATTATGACTGGAATAAAGTGAATTAATATATTTTTAAGATATAGTATGCAGTCAACAACTACACTTCAGATGAACACAAGTGGGATTCAGATTGTGAAATTACCTGTCTGAGCCTTAAAAATGTGTAATAATGGTAATATAACAAACATAACCTTTTTTCAGTCTCTCTGAGGCAGCTGCTAGACTTATCAAAATTGCTGTTTATTGAGCAACCTATGCAATTTTCCATTATTCAACCTAATTGCTCTCATTTCATTCAAAATGACTTAAAACCCTGTTTCCCATTTTGGCAAGCTAGTACTCTACAAACACAGTTTCCAAACCTCGCAATGCAATATGATTTAAGATAGCAATTTCAATATATTTGGATGTGTACGAGCTATCATGCACATGCACTTAATCACAGTTTCTAAAGGTTACAATAATTGCTCACCAGTAGGCAAGCTATCTATAGGCTAGTCTGCAGAGTCTTGAGCTGTTGTCCGCTTTGGATTAGCCTCAGGACAGCAGTAGTCTGCATCTTGCTGGTCCAAGAGAAAACTACCTGGACTGCTTACCCTTATGGGTGGGATCCTTCTTTCTCTGTAACTCCCCAGACGCATCGAGGGATGTCACATCTTGCATCTCCAAAATATGCTGTTTCCTTTCCTTTTGCTGTCCCTTTTGACTTCAGGGTATTATCTTCAATTTAGCCCCATGTCAAACCCTGAAAATTGAACTCTTTTGCTGGCAGTTTGCATATTGTCACCCTCTTTTAAAGCAATGATAGAAGGGTCTCAAAATATGAAGCTTTCAGAACAAGGAAGAGATTGCTGTACAGCTCTTCTCTCAAATCCCACATAGGATAAGAGATGAGTTGATGATGAGGTCAGTTTCTCACATTTCCTCTGGCTGTTTAGTTTCACTGATGACCTAATTCACCAATATTTTCTCTGACTTCACTGATACTCCCAGTGCACCTGACAATATTTTGTATTCTCTCAATGATTCTTCAGTCATTTTTGGTCCTATTAGAGCGAAGGGTCGGGGAAATCAAGTAATTTTGTTCACCCTAGCTAGAGGAGGGTCACCCCTGGCAAAAGAATTGTTTGTAGTTCCATTAATAAGAACTTTAGTTAAGCAAAGAAGAACAGCGTTACCAGAGCACAGCATATGAGAGTATGGAAAGAGAGGTTTAAATACCCAAGCTTTGTTCAAAGGGGCTTATTGTTTCACTGCTGCCATCCAGAACTGATGGCTTCAAAGAGAAACTAGTTATTCTCAATACTTATAAAAAAACCCACACAAAAGTGACTATAAATTGTCAACTTCACCTCTTATGTGATTATTTCTATTTTTCAGCAATGAGTTTAATTTATTTTAAGTTACATATAAAAAGCAAAGCATTTAATAGCAAAATCTTCTGCTTCACGTGCTAGTTCTCTTTGGATAACATTTCCACACAGTGGACTTGCACTGCAGAACAGAGTACAGTCAAGTTCTTCCATTTTCAGCCAGTTTTTCTTTTTTATTAGGAGGACGGCCAGATTCTCTTATGCTCTAGAGGACTTGAGTTGAAAAGGATGTGCTCTCTGCTCTGGTCTCAAATGTCATAATTCTTCCAGTTAGAATAATATAGAAAAAGAGTGAGTGAGTCTATAGGATGCATGGGCAGAACACTTCAGTACATCAGCATATATACAGGGTGAAGTGTTTGTAAGCTCATTGCCTGAATTTAAATTTTATGTATTTAATTCCCTTGTATGTTACCATCACTTCCACATCAAAGAATCACATTTTGTTTAAGCAAGTTGCTAAACCAGAAGCCATGAGAAAGAAATCCTCTCCAAATGCACTGGATACTTTAATCTTCATCTCACAAAACTCAGGCATTGTATATTAAATAAACCTTGCTCCCAGTTTAACTGGAACATCTTGTAGGACACAGCCAATTAAATAACCTGACTGATGTTTAAATGTAGTTCCCCTGCCCTGTAATAGCAACTGCTTCTTTCTCTGAATCAAAACTAAGCAGGGTGTGCCTGAGAGCTCTAATGCAGTTCTCGTTCCTGGACAACTGTTAGGACTTGCCGAAATGGGCCCTGGGACCAGCAGAATTTTAAATCTCAATCTTTCCTGAGGGCTCAAGTGTTTTCCCAGGCACTGCTGGCCATTGCTCCTAGGAACTGCAGAACCTTCTATGAGATTTCCTTTAACCTCCAGAAGTTTTTGCCATACTATGAGATGAGAAGATGTGGGATGTTATTTTCAGCAGGCATTGGTAACCCCCAGTGACCAAAGACCTAACCAAAATCAATGCAGAAGCTCCCCCTGGCCATGAAAGAACGGAAGAAGACTGTCCAGTTAGGGCCAAATCCACCAAAGTTTCTCAGTACCTCAGATAGCTCCTGGGTTGGATTTAAGGCATCCAAACACAAAATAACAAACATGAAGGCCGCTCTTCAGCTGTTACTCAACCTAAATTCTATAGGTCTCCAGGGTTTCAGGCTTCCAGGTGACAAAACTTGGAATGCTTAGAGAGGGTTTACTAATTCAGGCTCTAGCAAGACCCAGTCCAAGCCAAGACCGAGGAGAAAGCCTTTCCTCTCTTTGTCTTGTTTGATGGACTCGACATAGTTGGTTGTCTCAGAACATATTTATTGAATCAGTCTCTGCACAAAATTGGATTGCAGGCGCTTATTCCTTTTGAAATATGGTTAGAAGGATGATGTCTCTCTCTGCCTATTAGATTGGGACTATTTTTACTGCTCTTTAGTGGTTAGAGCCCTCATTCAGAGGTGGAGAGGGTGCAAGCCAATTCCCAGCCCTGCCTGTGAGATGTCTGTATGCTTCTGTCTCACACGTTATGGACTAGCACTGTAGACAGGTATTCCCTGGTAGATAACAATTCGCAACCACTCCTGAACCTGTGAAGTAGAGAGAATACTGCTTGAGCTGTATGATGAGAGCAGTCTCACAGAAGAGGTCATTCCTGGTCTTCTTTTCTCAGCCCCAAGCCACCACCAATGCGTTTGGCATAATAATATTTAATGCGAAACTCTTAATACAGTCCTGGGAGCAGCAATATGAATCCAGAGCTTCCATGTCCCATATGAAGCATTAGAAAATGGAGGTCATTTCGCTCCTTCTCCTTTTCTGACCAAGAGAGTAGTTCTTCTGTGCAAAGTGGAACTGGTTTGGAAGTGATTCGGTCCTACCCCAGGACTGCCTTTAGCCTGAAAAAGTAAGTCAGAATCTTCTGAGGACCATGAAACCTGGGCCTACTGCGTCCTGAGTGAGCAGCCTGGCTCATAAAGAAGAGAAATGGGGATTTGCTTGCGCTCTTCCAATAGAGCGATGCATCCTTCTTTTAAAAGGAGGTGACGAAGGTGCCTATTGGCAGAAGAAGCTTCTAGAGTATGAATCCTGAGGGAAAGCAGGTACCTATTAGCACAGAATAAGAAAGCCACATCCTAGAAAGTGGTCAGACTGAAGACATATTTGTGCTGACTTTTCCCATAGACTCATGTAGATGGCTCCCTCCTCAGTGTGCTAATTGTCAAAATTTCCATTCTAAAGTATCACATTCTCTCCATGAACTGTGCAGTCTCTATGTTTAGCATCTCTTGTTTTCTGGATGTGGGCATGCAAAGCCTTAATTATAATAGCAGTCTTGCTGTAGCCAGGATAGTCTAAGTGAATTCTAGAGAGATGATATTTTCTTTTGGAGTTACTCATACAACAGGAAAAAGAAAGCAGGCTGTCAGGCCTTTTTCAAGACTTTTCAAGCTCTTCCTGGTTTTTTTCCATCAATATTTGGACCTAATAAAAGATATTTCTCTGTCTACAAAACTCGTCTTAGCAATTTATGGCAAAGAATGTTTTACCACCTTTCCTAAATTTTAGAACTTGTCCCGTACAGCCGATTTGAGGAATACACCATGCCAGGGTTGTTTTCATTTCTCCAAGTGAGCTGTGACTGAGGCAGTACAAGCAAGACAGTTTGGTTTCTCAATCTTTTTGTGCTTTGTACCCTCAGGCCACTTAGCAGAGGTTTTGGCCTTAGTGGTACCCAGAGGGTCTAGAGGGATTATGCTGAAACAATTTCATAATCATCCCTCCAGAGTCTCAAGATACCTCATAACAATACCTTGGGTACTTTCCTGTTGTTTACTGTGATGCACCTTTGTCTGGAGCTCATCTTGCTTTTTAATCAGTCAAGCATCATTTCTGCATTAGTATTTAATATTCTGGGGCTAATGAAGATTGGCTTGGCATCCCTTATGCCTTTAACAGAAAACTGAGATCCTACACAGGGCTGAGGGGGTTCTCTCACCGTAAACTAGGTTGTTGTCTTTGCCACAGGTGCCATCACCCCGGATTTGGGCTGCTCGCCATTTCTCACCTGCCTCCCTGGTGGCTACTTCAGCCTTAGCCAACAGATCACACAGTTCTTCTGGAAAGTTTCTGGGGTTCCCAAGGAAGGCAGCACTTGCTCACTTGCAGGCAACACCGCTTCCTAGGGCACGAAGATCCCTTCCTTCAGGATGTCCTTTACCTCCCTCCCAGTAAAACCCAATACCAGCTTTCTGAGAAAACCTCTCCAGAGCCTCATGTGATTCAGTACATCAGATTTGCTTGCCTTTGACGATTTTATCCCATGCTTTTCCCACTCTGGCAAATATCTACCAAACATCTGCCTGCCATAAGTAAAATCTACTTATAACACTAAGCTGGTAAGTAGTACCCGTGTGTACAATAATCAAGATTTCAGCCACCCGCACTTTGGCCCTCTGTCAGCTTGGGGCATCTGCTGAGCATGGGGGATGCACACCCGTGGCAGGCATATGTCCACATATGCTTCAGTTAATCTCTTGCACATCATCTTATCATAATGTAAGTGTCTTGCAGTATCACAAGCAGCTCCAGGTGGGCAAATCTTTTTAACCTGCGCCCCTGCTGCACAGTTGTGAATTTCAGCGAGGCTCTGTGCAGTCTGTAGGATCTTGTCCTTGCTGCTACATGTCTCTGGGGGAAACCTCTACAGACCTGGAATCTAGGCTGCAAGGAAACATCTTTCCAGATACCTGTCAGCTTTTAGGGTTGTGCTGTATTAGAAATATACACAATGTTTAGTGTGACCTATTTCAACAAAGAACGTGTTTCCTCTTTCTATGTATGCTAACTTAGAGATCTATTTTCAATCCTTACTTTGTATCTTCATATTGTTTCTTCAATTTCAAGGGTTTTCTTTCAGCAGCAGACAAAAAAGTGGCTGAACAGTTGATGAAAATTCAATCTTAAGCCTGGGCTTTCAAATTCAGTCTGTCTTTCTGAATAATTGCTTACCTTTTCTTCATGATCTACCATCAAGTTGTTTGGGGTTTATTTCCCCTAACACTGAGTATTCTCATTAACCTCTTCTTAAACACCTTCTTATCTGCTGCTAACTCCTAATTCTGTTCTACAAAATCCCTGCCTCTCTGTGGTCTTCTTATGTAATTTTTATGTGTTTCAGTTAAAGCCTGATCTAGTTTTTCTTTCCTTGCCTACGCATGGTCTCTGTCTTCCTCCAAACCTTTTAGATTCTCTTCTGATTTAGCCACATTGGTTTCCTATTTCAGATGCCACTCTAACAAGTTTTTAAGAGAGAATCACAGGCAATACATTGCAAACTGAGTTATCAGCGTCAAATATCTATTATTATCAATAACAGTATAGGCAAAGCTAACCTATAAATGCATAGCAAAACTTTCACCATGAGCAAGGAACCAAATCCCACCACATCAAAAGTTACTCGGGCTCACACAAAGGGCACTACCTCCTCATCCAACTACAACCAACCTGGCTGGCTGGTGATTTGACTCAGATGAAAACCAAACTCAGTAAATTTGTATGACGTTCAGGTTAAATGGTGAGACTCTGTAGGCAGAAAGACAAAGAATATTTCCAATATGATTACTTCCCGTACAATGTTTAGGTCTCATCCATCATTACTTTCAGTGACACCTTACAGTGGGGGAAAGATACTCCATCATCTCTGAAAATCCTATGCACCTCTCCTGCTTTTTTTGTTAACTACAAGACTAAGTTGCAAGCAAGTAAAAAAACCTGAAGCCTGTAAAAGCCCAGGTTTTAGATTTTTGCCGAACTTGTTTGGAAAACATTTAAATTAGATCCAATTAGTTTTTAATCAATCTAGTTGAAGAAATTATTCTTTTGGCTGCATTCACAGGAAACTTGAGTTAAAAGCAAATTATAGTTCCCTGATTGCTACTGACTGGAGAAACAACTTCCTCTTTTTCACTCATAGCAGCCTACTTCTCTTGTTTTTAATCAAAGCTGTTGAGCAGTTTGTCCTGGGCAAAGACAGACGTGTCTAGAAACCAATTTGGAATTAATTTCTAATAATGTTTAATAGGCAATAGATACAGGATGGATTATTCTCTCCAGACAGCTCCTTTTTGAATGCCATGTATAAACTGTGATTCAGACAAAAAAGACTCAGGTGTGAATAATGTTTGATCTACGGCTGGCAAGCACGACTGCAGTCATTAAGCTGGGCTTTTATGAGGCTCACTGCATGCTCATAAGCTAAACAAATCTTAATGGGTGATAAAGTTGCAAGTTTTACTAAGCTGGCAGAATCAAAATGAGATTACAGGAGAAATCAAATTCCATGTAAATAAATTGGTAGTACAGGAAAATGAAGTTATCAGTTTATCAAAGAATTATACATACAAATAGTCAAACACGTAAGCACAACTCTTTACTCAGTCATATAGAAAAATCAGTTAGAACATGGCAAGCATGGCAGCTGTGGTAAAGGTATGGCCTTAAATTTCTCTAATTTCCCATAAATGTTCTGGAATTAGTCCTGATACCACCATTCTTACATAACAATCCATTCAGCTGTATTTTTATTGTGTCATCAGATCTTAAATTAACTTAGTGACTTTCAGCAGGAGAGTGCTGGGGAAGAACAGAGTTTTGTCTAATCTCATTGGAGAAACTTCAGTCCTTGCCAACAAATCTATTTCCCATTCTATTAATATAAGACCTATTTAAGCAAACAAAAGTGAATGGAATTTGCCAGCCATAAAAACTAAGCCTTATCCAAAAAGGGTTATTTCCTTCAGGCAAAATCCAAGCAAAGGTTTTCTTGAAGACCAGGGCTACACAGCAGCTCAGGGACTGCTGTGAATAACACTGACATTTGTCAGAGAATTAAATGTGCTTTGAGAGAAGGGGAATTTCAACTTAAAAAGAGGAAGCTTCTTTTGGAGAGAGAGTGCTTGCTGTGAGAAGCACGTACGTATTTGTGATAGGAAAGGGTTGATTTTATGTGAGCCGGGCTTTCTGCATGTGGTGGAGGACAGAGGAAAGAATGAACATTTCTGTTGTCAAGATCCATACTGGAGTGTTTTGCTGCCTCTGAGACAGGAAGCCTGGAGAAAGAAATAAGGTACTCCCTAGTATTGTAATAATGCTTTCAATTGAGTGGTTTTGCTTTTTTATTTATCTGATGATTTCAGCAGTTACTGAGGCAAGCCTTTGTAATGATCCTATAAACAAGTAGGAGCATACATTTGTAAAAATGTAATTGCTATTAGTAAAGTGACTCTGCAGCTCCTTTCTATTTCATTTGAGTCACAGCTGCTAATCATAGCAGCTTCACACACATCCCTCATTCCCTGGAGCAAGCTGACCAATCTATAGCAGAATGACCCAGAGCCCATTCTATAGTGGCATCAGCACAATTATTTCCTGAATTCCTGGAGCAGGACATTTATAATCAGAAACTGGGCAAAAGGACCAAAGTGGATCTGCGGGGCATTTTCTGATTGTGCACGTTATAATGTGGGTGCTGGTCTCTTCTGTCAGGTGGCTGGAGATAGGATGAGAGGAAATGGCCTGAAGTTGCAGCAGGGGAGGTTTAGGTTGGATATTAGGAAAAATTGCTTTACTGAAAGGGTTGTCAGGCATTGGAACAGGCTGCCCAGGGTAATGGTTGAGTCACCATCCCTGGAGGTATTCAAAAAGCGAGTAGACAAGGCACTTCAGAACATGGTTTAGTGGGCATGGTTGATGTTTGGACTCGATGATCTCAAAGGTCTTTTCCAACCTAAATGATTCTATGATTCTATAAGGATGGTGGTCTTAATTTACACCAGTAGATAGAAGAATTGGGTCCTTTCTTCCCAACTACTATAATTCTGATGGTTGAAAGGAGGGAGCCAAAACCAAAAGGCAAAACCTCTTCCTTCAGCTTTGTAAGTCAGTTAATGTGCCATGAGAAGTACTGTGAGAAAATCAGTATGTGTCCCCAGAGTGATTTCTGCACTAGAACTGGGAGTAGGAGGGCTTGGCTCATTTAACTGCACTTCTGAATATCATGTCTTCATCCAATAATTGAGATTAATTTATTGCAAGAAAAAGTAGATCCTGATCAGTGATCCTCCTGTTTAAGAAGCAATATGAGGTTTGTGTCACATGCCCAGCTGGTTTTGAAAGACACTTATTGAAAATAAAGAATGTAATACCTGATGACTAAACACATAATATATTGTATGGCTGCTAATCCTTGTAAGGTGCGTTTGGGTATAGGTTAGGAATCAACTACAGATTCATCCTTTTGTGTACAGCACATATCTTGCCATCAGAGGTGCCCTGCAAATTGCTATTTGAGGTTATGCCTGTACTGCATTGTGTAGCCATGCTGCTATTTCTAGGCAAAGTGTCCTGTGCCAAAGTAGGAAGCTCAGAAGACGGACAACCTGGAAGCAGGCATTTAAATTCCCTCTTCTGTACAATGACTGCTGAGGAAAGTCCAGCAAGTGACTGGTCTGTTAATCCGCTGGCATCTCTAAATTGTCACCTGTGTGGGAACAGGGGTGCGCTCCTTCTCTGTTTCACTGCAAAGTCGAATAGGTTAGTGTGAGCTGGTGATAAGTGAATCTGGCAATTGCTACCTCCCAGCTGACAAGTTTGCTTGACTAACCTCGAGGCAAGCGCGAGGGCTGGGAAAGGAAGACAGACGTCACCTGATGTGGTACCTGTGGTGCAGAAGTGGTTTAACTAACTTGTCAATTCTGTGGCCAGGTGTAGCTTAAAGTGTGGAAAAATACATCAACCTGACCTGTCCTTTAGGTGGAACTCAGAATAAACACCATAGCTAATCCCAACAAATGTTTTGTTCTGGTTGATGACATTCTTCCCTTCCGAATTTCCCCAGCAGTTTCACTTGCATGGAGTACATGTTTGTGTCCTATTATTTGTGCTGTGGGGCTGTCCGTTGTTAGGCAGTTGTTGTGGCTGTCTTTCAGAGATACCTGTCCTTTAGTTGTGGATGAAGAATTCTGCTTGCAGAGGCAGTGGAATGCTCCATCATCTTGGGACCAAAGGTATTATTTAAACAATTGGTGTTGTTTAATTGTTATTAAAAGAGCAGTTTCTGGATGTTAAGCAGAGTGATCCCAGATTCACAGACAAAGTCATAGTTCTCCTGAAGATCTAATAAAAGGACATTACTGAAAGAGGGGATAGTGGGAAGGAATACAAAATGCACTCAAATGAAAGGTTAGGGAGACAGAGGGGGTTTTTAATGTAGTAACAACATAATTAAACAAGCCCAGAGTTTTTAAATGTAACTTGGAGTAAAAGATTTTTCTACAAGAATGAGCAATAGAAAAAGCTTAGCAATTGATTAAAACAGTGCCACTTTCTAACTGGAGAAGCACACAGGAAACACAAGTTTCCCAGTATGTTTTTAAAATGTGTCCCTTGTTGGATATTTATGTGGTTGTATGGCTTAGTATTTGGGTGGAGGGCATCCTAGAATTCTCTGACCTTGCCACATTAAGGGAATTTTCTTAATTTGTGATTTCCTTTGATAACACTTGTTCAAATCAACCTGTGTTTACAACATGGGAGAAGGCTGGTAAATGCTTTTTTGGCAGAATTGCTTTTAGAAGTCTCTAGGATAGCTTTCAGGTCAGCGGTGGAAAGCCTTAGTCACAGATGTCCTGTCTCCAGGAGGTTCACAGTGCTGCTCATGGAGCTACTCAGTGTTGCATAGGGTGGAAATTTTAGAAAAATTCCCTACACTAGAAAAGTCAAAAGCGTAGGTTACTAGTTCAGTGGCCAGTTTTGTTTTGAGTTCATCATGAAACATAGGGGAGGAAAGTCTTCCCATAGAAGACATGTACCTGATATTAGAAAATAAGCTAGTTACATGTAAGAACATGTCAAAAGGGAACGTTTTGAAAGGAACTGAAGGGCAGTGAAGGAACTTAGGAGTCAAAGAGCGCAGATTTGACAGTGTCTTTCAAAAGATAATGACTACATCCAAAAATGAAAACAGGAGAAAGAGAGAGCAAATGAAAACCCAGGCAAGCATACCAGATACAGAGCTCTTGTTTACTCCAAGACCTTCACGCTTCAGTGTGCATATTGGGTTTTCACACGCTGGATTCACATGGTGGATTGGGAGGAACAAGAGACAAAAAGCACAAGCCAGTGAGTCGCACAGGGCTTTCTGGCAATTGCCGCTTTTCCCCAAACATCAATCTTTGAGTTCTTCAGGGAAGGAACCCCCCTGTATTCAGCCAAGTGGGAACTGCTCATTACTTTTCTCAGACTGGTTTGGGCCAAACCAAAGCAGTCATGAATAAGACCAGTAACGTGCATGTACTCATATGGTTTCTTCTCCTTTCAGTGATCAGACTGCAGAGATAGTAAATAAAGGGTTGAGCGTGACTACTGACTGCATACTGACATAATTTCGTTTAATATACTTCTCCATTTTTCATCTCTGACATCCACACATGGTTTGTAATTGTGAGTCATGGGAACATCTCCAGGAATGGCTAACAAAGCCTCAAAAGGCAAGAAAGACACACCACATAGTGCTAGCTTTATTTAGCAGGGGAAAATGGTTACCTCCCTGGGGACTGGCCTCACATAATTCCGGATGTCAGAGATCATTTTTAAGTCCTGGGTCTTCAAACCACTCCCATCTCATCAGTTATCACTGGCATCGTGAAAAAGTGCCACTTCCACAGCTGGATGCAGCCAGCACATGAACAAAAAAACCTGCACATCCATACACAGACCCGCAATGCTCTGAAGAGAAGCAGAGTGCTCATGGACTAGGCTATGGCCACGAAGAGGACGCTTTGGTCTGCACTAGTTGCCAGCAGCAGGCCATACCCTGAAGCAAAGTCTATCTTTCCCCTCTTATCTAGTCCTCTCTGACTGCTAAACAATTCTGGGGCATAACCAGACTTTCAGTGGCCTGCAGATATAAAAGAGAACGGAGCACAGAATTTGTATTGAATATGCCAAAGAAACGGTGTAAGTAGCCAACACACAGACTGTGTAATTCTCTTTCCTACCCTCAGTCTCCTGGACACTAGCTCCAAGGATTTGCATTTGTTGGTTAAAGGCATCTTGTAAAAAAGGGGAAGAGAAGCTGCTTGCAGCACTGAAGTTTTAGTGGCCCAATTCATGATTCAGCACCTCTCTATAAAGCAACTCATGTAGGAGAAGCTGCTTGTCACGCTCAGTGACCTCCCTCTTCAGGGAATGTGGGTGTACACCCCTCTGCAGACTTGGGATTCTCACGGGATGCGGCCATCCCCAGCACACACCTTCTCCTGGCAGACAGCAGCCAGGAAACCGTGTAGGATCTTTGAGACTTCTGTCTTCACAGCTCCAAATCCAACCCATAAAGAAAGGCAAGCAGTGTTATCTGGTATTTTTGCCTGGTTTTTATTTCTCTCTCTCACTCTTATTTTCAGTTCCGGTTTTGGTCTTCGCTGCCGTGAGATAGTCATTGCAAAACATGCCTAGCTATAGCAGTACACTCTCTCTACTTCGCTTGTTTCCAGTTGCAAATTGTTTTAATTTCTCCTCTTACACACTTGCACTGGACCCAAAAAAGAGGGCTATCCTTTTTTTTTTAACTTGACTGGAAGCAAAAATTCTTATTCATAGAAGGGAAATATGACTGCTAAGAAGGAGTTTCTGTAGTTTTCAGTGGCTTGGCACAGGCAATTTTATTAGGCAATCAGTTGTGTGGTTTAATTCAGTGGGGCTCAGCCACGGAGGAAAACCCCTTGATAAAAGTTCACCATGTAGTAGGGCAGCTGGAGCAGAAAGAGAATGACCTCTGTCTATGGCAATGTATTCTGCACAAGCTCTCCCTCCTTTTCTGCTACAACAGGTGGATCACAGAGAAAATTATCTATCTCCTCTGAGACATCTGGGCTTCTTTCTCCCCTTTCCTAAGAAAAGGCAGGATGAATCTGGTCTGGAAAATATATCATTCACAGTTCTGTATGTTACAGCACACACACAAAAAACATGTCAGCGGACTGAGGGGAATTCTGTATTAAACAGAAGAGACTCTTGCTCCCGGAGACCTGGGGTAAAGACCAAAGTGTACCAGCTTAAAATAAAACATGACAAAAAATGGGAAACCATCAGGAAGCTGTACTGTCAGTCAGTACAATCTCACTGTTTCTAAGCAGTATGAGAGCTGAAGAGTTTTTACATCTGCTCCAGCAATGGAGGATTCTTTAGAACTGTTTAAAGGAGGAGAGTGAAGGACCTTGGCCGGGGAGGTGTGGAGGCTTCTCCCAAATATATGGAAAAGGCACGGGAAAAACACAAAGGCATTGCTAAAATGCAAACCAGCAACCATAGGCCAGTCAGATGCAGGTGCTGTTCTCTGACTGCTGCATGGGCATGATATTTAGCTGTTTACCAGGATCATAGGCCCTTATTCCACATGAACCCAAGCAGTCATAGAAGTGTTTTGCTTATGAGATGAGTCATAGGGGTTTTTTTCTTTTTTTCTAAACAGATATCAGTTTTTCTTGACCACAGATTATGTGCTGTTTAGCCTCCACTCTTTAAAGCATATAGGATTTCTCTCAGTTACCTTTTACTGTCGTGAAAGATAGGTTTCTGTTACAAAACTAAAGGTCACACACTTCATCGCTTCTGGTAGCTGACATCATAGTGCTGTCTTCCCCACCTCCTCCTTCTGTGACACCCTCTCCTCCCCCTCTACTTTCAATTCCCCCATCTTCTTCCCTACCCTGCTGGGCCAAGCATGCTCCCCATTCCACTTTCCTCTGTACCAGGTATTTTGGGTACTCGTCCTGTCCTTTGCACCCCAGGGACTCTGTGTTCCTCCCATGGCATACCCTGTCTGCAGTAATTTTGCACTACATCCCCTTCTTTGTAAACCAGAGATCTGTCATGGCATGCTTCTTGTTGCTAAAGGCTGTGAAGCACACAGAATTCCTTGCACCAGCCCATGGGAAAAGGTGAGATTAACGTTCTCAATAGTCTCTCTCTTGCTAAAACTTCTTGGCTTACCACTTCTTTGGGAGTACTGGAGAAGGTACTAGAGTGTTTTTGAACCTCTAACATATTTCATTCATTCTTCCTTCTTACAGAGTCATGGAGGTCTGCATATTCTTTCTTTATGCTATGATACTTCTCCCAGGTAAACGGCGAATTTTTAATTGTAAAAACTGTTTTGATTATTTGTGTCCTGCTATGTGATATTTTCTCATCCACTAAGAAGCTCATTCCTTAGTAGTAATTAGTCATTTCCATTTGCACAGTCAAGGTCATATAGCCTATGATGTGACATGTATTTAGATTGTGTGCAGGGACTTTATAAAATACATCGTAAGTACTTTCTCTCTTCAACTTTATATCTTTACATTACACTTATTTTATGTTGCTCTTAAATTTTCAGTTTAAATCTATCTTTAAAATATGTGTATATCACCCCTGTATATCAGAGAGCAGAGCAGTATTAAACTGAAAACGGACAGTTAGATACAGGACAACTGGAGTTTTAGGTAGCCATGGAGATCATTTTGCAGTCTGGTGCTCTGGAGGAGCAGTCAAAACTTTGTGCCGGGAGAGAGACTGCAAATCTTCTCATCCTTTTGAACAGAGCAGAAGTGTTGCTATCTTCTGGGACAGAGGACTGCATTTCTTATTCCAGGAAGAGATGGTCCTCCCAGCCCATCGCCGCCCGTAATAATGGCTACACGCACTGATGAAAGTGGGAGAAAAATCATCCCTTGTGGGGGTGCATGCTTTCTTTGCATGAAAGCATAATTGTGCTTATTGACTATTTCTGTTAACAGGATCAGCAACAGAATAGTTAAATTTGACATTTAATCTCTCATTAAACTCTAGATTAATTACAGAACAGTTAAATTTGACATTTAATTTGTCATTAAATTTTAGATTAATTCTTCAGTGAGACTGAAAGTGTTCACCTGTTTCTGACCTTCTGGTCATATATTCCCTAGACACCAACATTTACCACACAGTGTGCACTTTACATTTTCTTCACTGCATTGCTGTGTTATTTTATTAGGAGAATGAACTCAACTTTTTAAAAGAAATTGTGCAACCATCTCCTTTGTGGCAGAATCTCACTACACTCAGGATGCTACATACAAGAATGGTTTGGACCTTTTGCCTGCATATAAATCTTCTAAAATATAGTCGCTCACAAGCTCTGCGTGGTAGGCCTTCCTTGGAAAGTAAAATATAGGAAGAAAAATAAGAAACAGTTTTATGACCTGAACATCACAAGACTAAGTGAGTCAGTTTGAAGAACTATGTGTCCTGTCATACCTAGTGGGAGAATTTGTGTCTAAATGCTGGAGTTTTTATTGCTACTGTCATTAAGTGTTGCCTCTGTGAGTGCAAATACTTGGTGTTCTTTTGTAGCTGATGGAAATCTTAATTTCTTCTCCCTCTCTGTCTAAGGTATTGTTGCCAGTGTGCATCAGGTGAAGTCATTTCTCAATCACACTGCATATCTATCCTGCTATTTTCCAAACTCTCAGAAAACTGACATAAAGGATTTAAGAATTTTTTGGCAAAAAGATGATGGTGAAGTGGTACATGAAGTATACTATGGCCAAGAAAAACATGATAACCTTAGTCCTAAATATATAAATCGCACCAAGATGGATATGGACAAATGGACCTTGCAATTGTTAAATGCAGGAATTGTGGATGAAGGACAGTATACATGTATTATACAGCACAGAGATAAAGGATCGCCAAAGGTCATACACACATCTGAGTGCGTACTGCACATTATTGGTAAGTAATCTCTTCTATTTGTCATCTGGTCTGGGGTTTGGGTTTGGTTTGGGTTTTGGGGGCTTTTGGGTTTGGGTTTGTTTTGGGGGGTTTTGGGTTTTTTTTTTTGGTTGGGTGTTGTTTTTTTTTTTGGGGGGGGGGGGGTGTTCTGTCACTTTGTTCAGTCCAAAATTGCATGGTACTGTCCTCAAGCCACTGAAGATGCACCTGCACCAGAACAGTTTCTAAAGATGGATAAGAGCATTCTCAATAGAAAATCCTCAGTTCTGAATGAAAAGTACTCAGGTGGAAGCAATCAGTAGTAAAAAATGAGGCAATAATTTGCTCAATACTGCATCATTCCTGATTCTCACCCTATCATACTTTGTAGTGAAAACCATTCTGCCTTCTTCCTCTTCCCTCCTGCAAGTTTTATGGCTTTTAGGACTCTGGAAAATACACTTCTTTATTTGCATCTGATGCACTGCCTTCTATTAAAAGCAATAGTAGTTAGCATTGTTGGTGGTAAATTACAATTGAAATATAACAAGATTTCTGCAAACACCCAGCTATTTTATGATGATATAAATTACAGGGAAAATAAAGAAAAGAGCAGCTCATATGTGGAGGAGTGGAAATTCATATGCTCAGTTAGAGTAAGATTGAAAATATCTCTGAAGAAAAAAATGTAGGCAATGATGAGATTCAACCTGATTTCTTGCATGTTATCAGAGGAAAAGCCAGAAAATCTTTTAACAGCGGAATGGGGTTCCGTGAGGAAGCAATCTTTTCCTAATATTTTCTAGTATTTTTAGTAATTCCTAATATAATTTTCTAATGTTTTTCTATTTGAAGCTGTTCTGCTAGTAACCTTTGTCCATATGCCTGTGTTCTCTCTTCCACTATGATAGTGCTAGTCATTAATAATATCATCTAACTTCCACTGGTGTTCTCAGGCTTCAAAACTGCTTCAAAAAAGAATAGGCCATGTGTAACAGCAGCCAAAACCAGTACCAGGATGTCTGAGCCTGTTTAGCTTTGTGCTACCAGCAAGTGTTCCCTCAACTCACAGATAGAAAACCTAGATTGTTAATTTTGATTCTCCCAGAATTTACTCAACAAGTATTTTCAGCAAAGTTTTAGAACCCAGAAACTCATAATGTCCACTCAGTATCAACACCTCCAATTTTAGAAATGCTTAGCATCAACCATTCAGTTAATTAATTCAAGCAGTTAAATCAGTTATCAGCTTAGCCAACATCTGAGCAACATGTTCGAGAAGTCTCAGGCTTAGGCACTAAAACTCTCTCAGACCCTTTAAGATTTAACTTAGGAAGACTGTTTTAAACTATTTGCTGCTGTGTTCCTTCCAAATGACTCTCTGTTCAAGAAGCTCCCAAACGAAGGAGCAGTATAAAATCATATTTATAAAAAAAAACAAACCAAACTTAAAAAGAATTATAGGAAAAATACAAATGTTGAAATGTACTTATGCTTACCTACTGTTTCTTAATTAGAATCTCATGTCATACGTGGAGGGGCTTTTGTAGTATGGCATGCCACACTTAAAATGGACATAAGAAAGATTGAGTGCTGTACAAGAATGATGGGGCAGTCATACAAAGCTATCCAGATCACTTGGTGACCAAGCCAATTCAGAAATACTGAAGTACCTTCTAATACAGTTTACATGTGTTATTTATATGTATTACATTAGGAAAATATATAGATAGATATATGTATATTATTTGTATTGTGTACAGCCAGGATGATTTATATAAGAACAACAAACACAGATCATCCTCCAGAAAGAAGGGAAGGCTTCACAATGGAAAGCTTTGGCTCTTCAAACAGGCAAGGTAGGGACCATGGTGACAAGCAGCTTAACTGGAAATTCTGCTGCTATAGCATGGCTCTAGTGCTTCCTTTGGATGGGTCAATAAGGGAAGTAGGTGAGACTAGGGAAGCTATTTCAAAATATGCTATTCAAAGAGTTCGGAGTGAAACTGATGTCAGAATAGAGACTTAACAGTTTGTGTCCTCATTTTAAGGGGGATGTTGAAAAACTTAAAAGCATGAAGAAAAGCTCTACTAGAGTTGTCTGAAAGCTAGAAAAAATACAGTCCAACTGCAGACATTAAAAGATTGATCTGATTACCTTATAATGCAGAAGACTGAGAAGAGTCTTGTTTTCAGAGCATGGAAACCTGAAATACACATAAAATACTGGGTATTAAAAAAAAAAAAAAAAAAGGCTAATTAATTCAGTGAAGAAATAAAAACAGTCAGTGGCTAGAAGCAGGTGAGAAGTAAGGCACATTGCCCCTTTAGAAAATGGAACAAAACCAAGTAGGGTGATTAAGCCATTGAGAAAAATATTAAGGGCTTGGTGGATCTGCTGCCTCTTGAGGTATTTAAATCTAAGCCCATAGCCTTTTTGGAAGAAATGTTATCTTTAAATACAAAAGACTTCCTGAAACATGCTTTTCTGTTAGCAGTCCAAAGCTCACATATACATAACCCACACCCTGCATGAAACCAACATCACTTTTCAGTAAATTGAGGTTCCAGAAGCCATAATAACAGAAGTGCTTTGATCAGGGTCTATTCCACTATTTCCACATGTTTACTGTCAATAAGATCAAAACTCTTAAATCACTTAGATGATTTGGCAAGTCTCACAGCCATGGATTACATTCCTACCCTCGCTGTAAAATGCCAAGGAGAGAATAAATACTCCAGACCAGAAGCTGGAGTGAGCAGTCAGCTAAGCAAGTCAGATCTTGAGGAGAAAGAGGAAGCCTGAGCTCTCTTGAGGGACAACTTAACTAAATTTTGGGGTGTGAAAAAGGTGGGGCTTTTTCCATTTTGAATTCACAGCCATGGACTCTCTTGGGGATTTAAGTGACTAAGCTAAATCCTTCTCTCTGTGTGTTGGCATAGAGCAACTAAAAGCAACATCATGTTTCTTCATCCATATTAAGAATTCACCAGAGCAAGGATTAGAGCCTGGATCAAACACATTGACTGTGCGTGCAGAAGAGTTAGACCCTCTTAGGCCCATATTTTTCTAAGAATCCTTTTCCCCTCTCCAATGTTTCTCTATATTGTCTTTAGTCCTATTGGCACTAGAATAAGGAAGTATTTTCAATGAAGCCTTGAGTCTGGTTTTTGGGTTTTGTTGTTGGTTTGGTTTTTTTAACTTGCTGTATGTCAGCATGCAGTCAGTGTTATGTCTACATTCTCTCCTTCTTCTTTCCATTACAGTCTACTATTTCTACTATGACCTTTTAACCAAACAAATTCTGTTTGACACTATTTGGGAGACTACTTAAGAGAGAGCATTGGTTAAAAGTTTCCATTTATCATTAATATTTTATGTTTTAATAATTGTTCCCACTCCCATGTCACTAATTATGTCTTGCCTGGCAAACTAGACTTTTTAAAGCAACAGGTATGTTTTTCATTTACTGGGATGAGTATCCAATGACAAAGTAAAAGAGCTTGTACTGTAGACACTTTCACATAAAATGCCCAGCTAAGGAAGGTCTATTATCAAGATGAGTGAATTACTTTATATGCTGCCAAATGTTTACTCATAATACTGACAGACACCAAGGATATTTCTACCTATGACAGCACTGGACCTCCAACTTAACCCCTCTGAAGTCCCTCAGATGATTTCTTTTTCTATATTTCACAGTTAGAAGTTTGTGGTTTTCCCCTTACCTAATCAGGAAGTTGAGAGTAGACAGCACTGTGTCCCATTCCCTTTTTGTGCTTACACACTGGCCTGCAAGCAGGCCAGCTTTGATTATTCTGTGGTGTCAATGGATCTAAAGGAGGTGGGAGAGACAGAGGCCCAGTGTCTGGCTGATCAGACTTACGTCCTTGAAACTCCCTGAGGACAAGGAGTAGCAAGTCTACATGTACACCAAAAACATAACAAACTCTTTTTGAGACTCCCATTGTTTTCCTGGGAAAATTGTTTAGACTTGCTTCTGCCTGAAAATCTTAAATAATTGGCAGGAACTGTCACAAGATGTGGTATGTCTGACTCATGATGCTTTCTCTTTGGTCTATTTCAGCCAACTATAGTCAACCTGAGATAGCATGGCTGCACACTGGGGAACTAAAGTCCAACAAATACTTGAATCTCTCCTGTTCTTCCAGCGGAGGTTATCCAGAGCCCAAGCAGATGTCTTGGCTAATTTCACACGAAAACACAACACAGGGGCTTGTGCCTCACATGGACATCTCACAGGATGCTGTAACAAAGCTGTACAATGTTACTAGCAAGCTGAATATCACAGTTCCTACAAACACCCTCACTAATATTAGCTGCTTGCTTTTCCTTGGAGAGCAGCTGGGGAGCCTTATCTCAGTGCCACTAGGCATAGGTGAGTCTCCATTTGCCCATTCCAATTTTTGCATGGGTAGGAGCGGGGCACATTGCAGTAGGGCTGATCACAGATAGTAGCATAGTCAAGGCAGGGAATAAACCCTCAGTAGCAGTAGGAGTTGGTTACAAGGGTTGTACATTCTCCATCCTGTCACCAACAGCCATGGCCACCAAATTCCCTCTCCTTTCCATATGGGAAGTCTTATTACAGCAAGGAGAGGGCACAGAGAAGGAAGGCTACTGCTACACAATCCAGAACACAGCCCTGTTCACCCCCTCCCCAGATGCTGCTGCAGTAGCAACAGAGCAACCTGGATGTCTGGATTAGACAGCAACCAATCTCTGGAGGTGACACTTAGCTGTTAAGGGAGGTTGCCACTTCACAGAATCAGAGAACTGTTGAGGTTGGAAGAGGCACCTGGAGCTCATCTAGTTCAGCCACTCTGCTCAAAGCAGGGTCAGGAGGTAGCACAGGGCCTTATCCAGCTGAGTTTTAAGTATCTCCCAGGATAGAGGCTCCCCAACCTCTTTTAGCAAACTGTTGCAGTGTTTGACTGCCCTGACAGTAAAAAAGTTTTATCTGATGTTTAGGTGCTTGAGCTGCTATTAATCATTCCCTAGAGAGAAGCAGGCGGCTAAACAGAAGAGTCCCTTGGACCAGATTTGGCTCAGAAACTGCCAAATAGACTGTGCTGAGTTTACGAGTAAAGGCCATGAAACTTTGACTAGTCTTAGAAGCATTCCTGGTGGGTTTCGTAACATTTGACAGAATGAAGTGTGCATTCCAAAATGACTGTTGGGGGATTTTTTTTTCTGGGACTATATCTTTTTTCAGACACCTCTTGCAAGAATAAGCTGGGGCCCTGAGTTCCAGTAAGACTTTACTGCTGGATTATCTCAAGGTTCCACATGCCTGATCCTTTATTTAAAGTAAAGTTGTATTTTATTTATCTCCTGGGAGAGGAAAACATTCTTTGACATATTTGTTTGTAAGCCATGGTGCAAGCGCATCAAAATAAAGACAATTCCTACATGGCTTGCAGGTGTCTGCTTTAGACAATGTTGAAGATGGAGAGCTGTGCTTCAGCTGACAGGAACAGGGAGCCAAGAGGGAATGGTAATATTGCAGGAAAGCCTACCAGGGTAGTACAGGCATGCACCTTACTACTGCGGATGTAAAAGAAGCTTGCTACTCACTCTGGAAAGAAGTTCCACAGTGCAGTTTTATTCAGATAAATTTAGCTAAAGGGTTAAGTCATCAATTCTAGGTGTGGCAAACTGCCTCTGTTCTCCTTACATTCTAGGATTTTTAAATAATATTAAAATACAATACAGAAGTCTTCTGAGGTTTGCACAGCTCTACATGTTGCTCATGAGTGTTGATATGGCCATATTAGCTATAGTGCTGCATTCTCCTCTTCCCTATTGAATTCTTCTTCTCTCCTCCTTGGCTTTATGAAAGTAGCCCCCTGATAAGCAGTGATGGTGGGTATGAAACTAGGAACTCCACATAAACAAAAGCTTTGCTTGGCAATAACTGAGGCTCTGTCAGTTGCTAACCTTAGCACCAAAACCTCAAAAGCCCAATAACCAGAAACGGAGGGAAACTCCTTTGCGTTCCCTGCTACTTTCACATCCCTTGCAGCATTTTGTTAGGCTTTGACCATCATTTCCAACAGATACTAAGTAGTAACTTATCCCAGGTTATTCAAACTTGCACAGTAGCACAGAGTAGCATTAGCACAGTAGCTGCCTTGCAGGCTCTTGTATTAATCAAATTGCTGATCTCGCACGTGTTACCCAAACTTCAGAAAGAGTACTTTGCCTTACTGTTGTTGAAGTAGCTGTTAAGACTTGGTAGTTTCATTAGTTATTGGAAATGGAAATAAAGCAATGTGGATAGCGATTTATTGACACTATTAAAACACTGTAAAAGCAAAGGATGCTGAGGGTCTTTCCCTAAACTTCTAATTCACATAACTTTGGGATAGATGGTTTAAGCTAATTGTAACTGAATTAATTCTTTGCTGTGTGTATATCTCCTCTGTTTTCTTATTCAGAGATACAGGGGGAAGAAATGGAGCAAGTGAAGATAAATTTCTTTGGCCCACTTATAGCTGTGATTTTACTGATCACATTTCTCGTGGGTTTTGTGATACTGAAGAACAGAAATACCTTATCTACCAACCAGGGTAAGTTATTACTTCTCAGCTTCAGCTCTACTGTCCCTCAAGTCACAGGCTTTGCTCTTTGTAACCATCCCTTTACCTACATTCAAGCTGCTGACAGAAGGTTGTGTTTCATGCCAGACTTAAGCTAAACTCCTTGGACAATTTAGTTCCTGCAACATCTTAGTCCATCCGGCAGTAAGTCAAAACATCTTTCTCCTGTCTTGTCCTGAGATCCACTTCTCCCTCTTCTTTGTGCTCTTGTGAGACTGCCATGGCAACAGCTCACCACTTTTTCCTGCAGTTTCATCCTTTTTTCCTGGTTTATTGGTAGATTTGGCTCCTAAATCCATTGAACTGTATAAACCTTCCTTGTCCATCACCATTTATAAGAAAGGTGGAGCTGGGGGAGGGATGAGATGAGGCTTATGTCAAGTGCAAGTATCTTTGTCATGACAGAGCTGAAGGATCCAAGGCATTGCTCCACCACAGGCTGCCCAGCAGGGGACTGGAAGAATGATCTTGTACTAGGAACAGAATTCAGTCTTTGCGTTGCATTTCTCTATTTTGTTCCAACACTAGTCTCAGCAGTCCAGGGTTTATTCTGCACTGGAAGTATCCTCATGCTGACATCAGAGTCTATCCTTCCTTGCAGCAAAAGCAAAGAGCATTCCTCACAGTCAGTCCTGTTTCCTTACTCAGCCAAGTTCCTTACCCACCTCATTCTTTCTCCAAATCCTAAGATAACTGGACATTTACTATCAACTCTTTTTCAGCTCCTGTTTCTCATGTTTCTGTAAATGACATATTCATCTATTTTAGGTGTCAGTCTAGCAGTCTAGAAGCTATCCAGCTTGAAGCGGAGGCGATCAGCCAGACTGCTGACTGGGAAGCATCTCTGCACATAGCAAGGCCTGAGGTCCTGTGTTCCTAGATGCTCTGCCAGAACAAGAAATCCATCCCAGATATCCTACAGAACAACATGCAACATTTTTGTCTGATGGCCGAAATCCACTGTCCAGTGTTCTCTGCTTTTAGTTTTGCTCCAGAATGGTAGTAATTATGATGCTCTGCCTATCTACACGACTACCTCTTTGGTCTATCTTCATGATGCACCATGACATTGTAAAATCCTGAGAGTCAATGAAGAAAGCAGAGCTGCATGGGTTATAGAAGGGAATGTCTCAGAAATAGAAAGAGTTAGGCCACAATCTGTGAATCATAACCATCACTGGAAACATGATCAGAGGCAGGCTATTAATCATGAGCTATAAACACTTTTGGCAGAGCCAGTGTAGCTTTGTACCAGTTAACTTTCTTGTAAAGCTCCGCAGCAGAAAGAGGAACTTCAGGGCATGTCCCCACCTTCTGAGAAAAGTCATGCAATTCATGTCAGCATTTGAAACTAGAAATTACCTGAAGGAAAGACTTGCTTTAAATATAATTTCTGGTTATCTGGATTTTATGATATTAAGCTTGACCATCCAAGCGTAATATGCCCAGTTAGTACCTCCACACTTTGTTCCTCTGTATTCTGGCCAGATGCTGTACTAGTTGTTCAGGTGGATGCAGGGATAACAAATGAAAGCATGAGGTATCATTCATATGTGTATAAATCTAAATATACAAAATTAAGCTAAGCAGATAACAAAAAAAAATATTATATAAGTAGGTCATGTTGCAATTTGGTTGACTATGTTGTCCCTTTCTTAATCGTGCTTCAAACTTTGAAGCTAAAGCAATCTGTGCGCTATGGTATGCTCAGGTATAGGAAGTAGTTTTTACCTTTCAGAAAAGATTCTCCATTTCATTCAAAATATGCCAGTTCTCCAGTCTTGAATGATCTCTGCACTTTATATTCTTCAACAGCATTGACATCATTCAGGAGGAAGAATGCAGCAGAATTGAGACAAAATTCTTCTGAGGTCTTGATTGTGTTTGTAGGTCTAACGTTTTCAGCAAGAGCAGGGACATTAGCATCACATTCTCAAGATGAATTTCAGCTCAGAGTTGCAGTGTGGGGACATAAATTCTCTACATTTTCTGCTGGGTACAAATATTCTTTTCTGTTAAATAATGTTGTGAGTTGCTAGACTCCACTGCAATTTTTACTCTGTTTTCAAGTGTGTGAGAGAATGTGCATGTCCTTTTGAGTTAGCAAAACCATTTGGGAGTCAGTTCATTAAGCTATTACACTAACATTCCAAATATTTTCATTCAGATTAGTATCATTCAGATTTTGTTAAAAGTTTTATTTTTATGTAAAAGTTTATATTTGCTAGCAAACTTATTTAATGACTTATTAAAATATATGTCTTTTTCTGCGTTGGTGTTTTATTCTCCTGTCATTAAAGCAGTATATTGGGGAATACCCACATTTGGTGTTCTCAGGGAGGAAACACTCCCAGAATTATTTCTTGGAAGCAAATGAAGAAAAAAGGTATTGCTGCAATGACCAAGAGTGGCACAACTGAAGGTTTCATACATTCATTTATAGAGCTAGATATATGTGCACAACTCTGTGTATGCATACCTCCTTGATTTATTGACCTATACACCTCAAAAATAAGATTCACTTAGCAGAAAAAAAAAATCTGAGCACTTGGAAATTCAACAGTTTTTGCAACATGCCTTAGTACCTCTGACGGGGCTTTTCACTCCGATACACTGTCTACTGTCACCATCATCAGCTGTAACTAGTGGGAAAAGTCACATGGTGGGTTATGTTTATCTTTTGACAACTTCCATCCTTAATTTGTTCCTAATTACTGAAGTTGTTTGTTTTCACCCCTTGCCATCCCTCTACTTTTTAGGCTTCCAACCTCCTTCTATTACCTGATCAATTTCTCTACCTCCTCTTTTCTTGCTCTTAAAATCAACTCTAATTCCCTCCTGCAGCTAAAGACAGTTAAGGGGGAAAAAACAGGTGGGCTTCAGGGAAAATCTTAGTTTGTCTCCATCTGTTCAAATGCATTAATCCTCTGCTCTAGCAGGTGTAATGAGCACAGTAGCAAGGCACAAGAAAAATGCAGCTGATGTGCTGGCATTTCTGTCCTCAATACAAATACATTCACAAATACATTCAGATTTCCAGGCTATCTCCTCACCCACTTTGTAGTTTTTTCTTTGACAGCATGCTTTCAGTCATTTAGTGACTCTATAAACATGGCAAGCAAACAAATGAGCATATGCCCACTACATACCACAGCATGTAACAGCTTCACTTAAAACCACCAGTCCTTTATTTTTAGGCATAACATTATGTATTTCAGAAAATGCTAACAGAAATGGAGACTGCGTGTTAAACCAGTATCCAATGCCCTAAGGTAAAATCCTGTCATCAGACTTACAGTTGTGATAGATTGCTTCAGGTTCACTGGTTAACCAGCACTGAATCACAGAATACTTGAGGTTGAAATGGACCTAGAGAGACTGTCCGGTCCAACCCCCCCCTGCTCAGGCAGGGTCACCTGGGGCACGTTGCCCAGGTCCACATCCAGACAGCTTCTGAATGTCTCCAAGGGGGAAGACTCCATGACCTATGTGGGCAACCTGCTCCAGGGCTCAGTCACCCTTTACAGTAAAAAAGGGTTTCCTTGTGTTCAGAAGGAACCTCCTGAGTTTCAGCTTGTGCCCATTGCCTCTGGTCCTCTCACTGGGCACCACTGAAAAAGCCTGACTCAGTCTTTTTCCACACCCTCCCTCCCTTCAGGCATTTTTAGACACTGTTGAGATTTCCCTGAGGCTTCTCCGGGCTGAACAGTCCCAGTTCACTCAGCCTTTCCTTAGATGAGAGATGCTCCAGTCCCTTAATTATCTTTATGGTCCTTTGCTGGACTCCCTCCAGTATGTTGATGTCTTTCTTGTACTGGGGAACCCAGAACTGGACAGAGGACTCCAGGTGCTGTAGGACTCAGCAGTGCTGAGTAGAGGGGAAGGATCACCTCCCTCAGCCTGCTGGCATTGGTTTCCCTGATGCAGCCCAGATCTTGTTGGCCGCCTTTGCCACGAGGGCGCACTGCTGCCTCATCTGCAACCTGTCCACTAGGCCATCCATCTCCTTTTCTGCGAAGCTGCTTTCCAGATGGTTTGCCCCAGCCTGTACTGGTGCATGGGTTTATTCCTCCCAAGGTGCAGGACTTTGAATTTCCCTTTGTTGAGGTTCCTCTCTGCCCATTTCTCCAGCCTCTTGAGAACACTCTGGAGGGCAGCACAACCCTCTGGTGTGCCAGTCCTCCCAGCTTTTTATCATCTTTAAACTTTCTGAGGGTACACTCGCTCCCATCGTTTAGGTCATTAGTGAAGAGGAAAGTCAGTTTTACTGTGGATTTCTTAATGTCACCCAGTGCTACTGCAACAAGCAATACTTTCTTATGTTTAACGGGTGAAGGGACAGTGAAGTGTTGCATTTCCAGAATATTCCATGGTTAATTCTGAGGGGATTGTCAAACCATCTTATGGCAAATGTCCCTTAGTGGACTTCTTTCTCTTCAGGTGAATTATTTGCTACTGGGAATTACATTTGACCACAGAAATATGGCAATTCTATTAAAGAAATCTAGTTCTTATGTGTATTACCTCTAAGATTTGGTTTCAAATTCTCTTCCTCCCTCCTTTCCAAACTCAGAAGGAAAAAAAGAAAAAAAAAAATTGGATATGAAACACTTATCTACACTGGAATGCTGGGCTGTCATAATTCATAACTGGTCTCTCTTTGCTTTCCCTCCTTCTGCACTGGGAGGGCCACAATGCTGGGGCAGGGAAGGGCCTAAGGAAGACACGTTTTCTGATCCCAGGATGGGCTACCAGAAGGTTCTCAAGAGAAAATATACAATTAGGCAAGAAAGCTGGTGAAAGAAGAGAAAGAGTGGGGAAATGGATGAGGGCTAAGAAAGCGTAAGGAAAAGAGTGACACTCCAGGCGGGCTTGCAAGGGGAAGTGCACATGCATCAAGTGCAGAGCCTAGGCACAAGACCCTGCTTCACAGACCCCAGGAAAGAAAAGGTTCTGGCAGTAGCAGTGCCACTAGCAAGGAGAGCTTCTGCACAGAAGTCCTGAAATCCAGAATATTCTTACAGTCCTTGACTTGCCATACCTCCTTACATACTTGTGAATTTTATGGCAGGTTTGCAAGATCAAATTTTCCTGCACTTGGTGTGTGCTTGATGCTGAGACCTGCATACCTTTTCTCCACTGCTTTTGTTAATACAGCTCTTAAAACAAAAACTCATGAAAATCATAAAAATTATGCCTAGCCACCCATTCCTAATAAGCAGTGCTTATTATTTCAGAATGACATGGAACTAGGAAAAAATGGAAAGATGAGGTGCGAATAGCTCAAATTGCAGTTACATACATACATGCACAGTTTATGAATTATTTACATTGTCCATTAATATTCTTTCTTCTGAAACATAAAAGTTAAATCAAAAGCACAACTAGTTTATTTCAAAATAATTTTCTAAAGCCTTCCTCAGCCTTGTTCTCTTGCTGTTAGCAAGAGAAACTGCTCCATTTTCGGAGTGTTCAAAACTGAGACCTCTCTACCACCTCAACAACTTTCTTTTACACCTTTTTTTCATCTTTGCCCTCCCTCTGTCCTGCCAACATTATAGAATCCACAATCTGAGGGAGACTTTTCTCAAGGGTCTCAAGATACTCCATGAAAACAGCTTTCACTTGTTTTTCAGTCTGCCAGAACTACAGTGTGTTTCCCAGCTGAGAGGGCTAATGCAATGCCTGCAGGTATGAAAATCGGACTATGACACAGAAGCAGAGAAGAGATCTTAGTACTTTACCTTGCACTGTTATATGCACTCCTGTATCCAGATATATGTCATGTTTCAAAAAGATGTTAAAACGTTAGAAATAGAGGTGATAAAAAGTGACTAAGGCTCTAGAAAGCAAGTTTACAATGTGTAGTTTATGGAGCTCAACATATGCAGATGATGAAGAAAATGGAGAAAGGACCTGATGAATCTGTCTAGCATTCCAACACTTGGAATGACTGGTTAGATAAGGAAGATGCGAGAGATCCTTCCTAGAAGTGACTCTTGTAGTGGGGAGCCTAGAACTGGACACAGTACTACACATGTGGCCTCACCAGTGCTGAGTAGAGGGTAAGGATCACAGCCTTTGACCTGCTGGCAACACTCCTCCTAATGCAGCCCAGGATAACATCAGCCTTCTTTGCCACAAGGACATGTTGCTGGCTCATGTTCAGCTTGGTGTTCACCAGGACCCCCAGGTCTTTTTCTGCAAAGCTGTTTTCCACCTTGTCAGGTCCCAGTGTGTAACGCTGCATGGAAAAGAGACAAAGAAGTTGAGTTACAAGAGGCAGAGTAAGCAGGTTTCCAGAATGTATCTCAAAGAGCCAGCATATAATACAGGTTTGTACTGAGGAATAGAAAGGGAATGATTTAAAAAAAAAAATTAGGTGGAGAAAAATTATGACACCTAGCAAGACAGACTGTGTGGGAAAAAAAGCCAAGACAAACCCAGGGAGAGAAAATGCTCAGTAGCATATTCCCTCATCACTAGATAGCTTCTTGAGAGAATTATCAGTGGTCACAGCTTCCACTATTCAAGTTGCCTATGGCAACAGAGCATATTATGAGAGAGGTAGAAATCAAGCTTTTCCTATCAGATCAGACATCCAGCAGAGGAAGACTCTAAAACTCTGAGATCTTCTTTCTTCAGACATCTTCTTTCTATGTCTGGGATATTGTACAAGACCCAATCTCCATCTTCAGTTTGGAGAGTGTCTCAGATGAGGTTTATTCAGATTGGATTGGCTGAAACTGGCAGAATTATGCTGATGGATAACAACAGATCATATGGCCAGTCATCTTTGTCCACATGTACTGGAAAAGATCATTCAAAATAATGAACCTCTCAATAACAACAAATTCCCTCTCCTGCTTTAGTTCAACTACAGTTAGAGCTGATCATTATACTTAAAAGGTAAAGGTATTGCTTAACTTCTTTGGAATGATGGGAAAGAAGGTTAGAAGTGCTCAGGAGTGAAAAACAGACTGCAGACCTAAGCCTTTATAGAATTTCGATTAGGCTATAAGCACTAGGAAGGGTGGGGTTTTTTTAATTGGATCAGTGGTTAAGTCCTTCAATATTATGTACGTACCCAGAGCAGAAAATGTATAAAAACAACTGCAGTACAGGAACAGAGTAGGTTTTATCAAGCAAAATACCAAAATGCTCTATCAGCATAACACTAATACATCAAAACCCAGCTTCCTCTAAAGTAATGCAAAGCAGCTGTTTGATCCCAGCAACCAGAGTTAGGAACCATGGCACATACTTATCAGTTTTTTACCACTTCTTAGCTTCCTCTTATTGGCAAAAAGTGAGTGGAAAACTGGATTCAAGGGTATCACATCCCAGACATTCATCTGCAGGAGGAATTTTGGGAGGCTGACTGTAACTAGCCTCTCTAAAACACAACAAGAACACCCGCAGAGGAAAAACGTACTCGTGTCTTATAATGAGGGTCCCTAGCCAGGCCCCTGGGCTTGGCTCTTTATTTCCTCTTTCTTCACCTTTGCTTTCCTGGAACGCTTGACCAGCAGCGTCGACAGGCTCCCGAGGAAACCCGGCGCTCTCCTCCGGCCCCCCAAACCTCCCTGAGGCGGGGAGCACCTCCAGGTAGCCCCACCTACGACCTTTATTCAGGGAGTGGCCTCCTGCTCTCGCCGGTTACCCTGACACACACCCCCGGTCCCCTTTTGATTCCACATCAGTTTTTTTCATTCAAGAAAAAGAAAATAAACTTTAAAAAAAAAGAAGAAGCGACGGGCGGGCAAAGCAAACTCCCGCCGACGGCCGTTGCGACCGTTGGCCGTGGCGGAGGGGGGGGGGGGGGGGGGGCGCGCCCCGCCTCGCCCCGCGGCCGTTGGGGGGCGATGCACGCGCCTCGCCTGCCCCCTGGCGGCTTCCCGCCTTTCCCGCTCCCCCTCACCTCACTCGCCGTGACAGGGGTAGATGTCCGGCTCCCCTGACAGAGGAGGCTGCGGGTGTCAGAGGGTGTTTTGTGGAGAGGCGTGGGGTCACAGGCTGAAGACCACGTCGGGAGGGCTCCAGCTGACCCTCTGGCTCCAAACTGGGTGGGCTCTGAGGCCGGACTGGGCTGCTCAGGGCTTTGTCCAGTCAGGTCTTGAAAACCTTCAAGGGTGGAAATTTCACGGCCTCGCAGGCGGACTTGGTCTACTGCTTGACTGTCCTCGCAGAGAAAATGTTTTCCTTACACCCAGCCCAAACCTCTCTTCTTTCAGTTTCTGTCATCTCTCATCCTCTCACCATGCACCACTGTGAAGAGCCTGGCTCCATTTTTTTCTCCATAACCTCCTTGTAGGTGTTGGAAAGATGCAATTCGGTATCCCTTCTCCAGGACAAACAAAGGGCGCTCCATCGGCCTCTCCTCACAGTGCAAGTGCTCCAGCCCCGTCACCACCGGAGTGGTCTCCCACCAAACTTGCTCCAATTTATCCACGTCTTTCTTGCGCTGGGGAGCCCAGGACTGGACATGCTATTCTAGATGTGGTCTAAGAAGTGCTGACTAAAAAGCAGTAGCGTCAGTCCCCTCACTTGTTCTACTGGCAATGCTGCTGTCAACACAGCCCTGGGTACCATCAGCCTTGTTTGCTGCCAGGGCACTCTTCTGTCAGAAGCTACATGGACAGAAATCATCTCACCAGCGTCTTCCTCCCTACTGATGGGACACTTTTTGTCTTTTCCCCAGCGGCAGCTAGCACTTTTGGAGATGAGGTATTGACTCTGAGTGATTCTCTGAGTGATGCATTCACTCTGCCAGTCTTTGATGTTGCCTTGTAGTTTTGTCATTTCTCCTTCTCTCTCAGGCCTGGCTCATGACCAATACCACAAGTCTAACCCACTCTCAACAAATTCCTTGCAATTTGTTCCACTCACATTTTGGGAACTTTACATATAAAACTAGAAAGCAGCCAGAAGATACAGAGAAAAGGAGATTTATTCACATGAACAGAACTGTAAGGCAGTCCAGGCAAAAAAGAAGCCGTAGGACAACAAGACTGAGGTTTAGAAAAGAAGGGAAATTAATTATAAAGTGTGTTTGAAAGTGGAAAGCTATTCAGAAAACTGAATGCAACAAGTAGAATAGAGTTCATACAGACCAGCTTGAATCTGGACACTTCAAAGGCAAGGGACAGAGACTCTCTAAGGGGAGAAGTTCCTTCTTCATGAAATTTATAAACCCTGCAGGTGAAAATTGCAGTTGATGGAAAGCAGTTTTCCTCTCAGGGAAATTTAAATTAATTATTTAAAGTATACTCTTACTCTTAAAAGGAAAATTAGGAAAAAAGGCATTTGTAAAAACTGGAAAAAAGTCTAGTCAAAGCATTTAATTTCAATAGTGACAGTACTACACAATCCAAACAAAATAAGGATCAGAATGAGAACATATAAAATATCAAATTAATACCTTTTGAGTTTTAATTATTTGTCCCCACAACTTCTAAAGACAATTTTTGAAAATTGTTTTCAGCATTTTCAGGAGGAATTAAAAAAAAAATATCTGTTGAAATTTTCTTTTTAATACCTAAAGGCTTCTCTGCACTGAATTTTCTTTATGGGCTGATCTCAACAGACCTAAAGAGAAGCACTGGGAGACTGATCTACCTGTTAATAGAGAGGCCTGATAGTTTTGGTTAGATAGATTCCACTATCTAACATTTGTCATTAGACATATATAAGTACAGTGTTCTTTAAGCTGCATAGTACAGTACAACTCCATTGTGTATACTCTTCTCCATCAGCACTATTTCCTGAATCTTTTATTGGTGTGAAGAAGTACAATTTCAAAAATTAATAACAATATGAAAAGAATGGAATTAAGTAATACCACTAAGAGGAAGAAGGTCAGACAAGAAAAGGCCCTCTAAAGAGTCTTCATGTGGCAGAACTGTAAAAAAACCAAGTAGTACTAAATCCTTTTAGTTTGCATTAGCACTACGTACAATAGAACATCAGCCATCTGAGACATGAAAATCCATTCTCTTACATGCCTCTATTACAATTTCCAAGCATTTAGGTAGGTTGAGTAGGCACCCGTAGGGGAAGGCTCCAGCATCACTTTTATTACACATGCATAATGACTGCCACTGTGCAATGCAGAGTAGTACTGATAAAAGTGTGAAGCTGGGCAGGGGTGTCACAGTGACATTTTGCGAAGTACTCTTTTGTCACATTCCCTGGTGACCTCAACATCTTAAGGAAAGATGGTGTTATCATGTCCTAGGGCAGCAAGCAAAGGAGATGTAGGGCTCTGTCAGAAGGAAGCACATGTTCCTGTGATTATGGATTTTTAGCAGGCAACTTTTGCTTTCCATGGGCATTTTAGGAGGTAAACTGAAGAGCACGTGGCATGCACTTAAAATCTTAGAGACATTACCATAATTATTAATTGGCTTTATATAAAAATGTTACTTACTTATTACTGATCTTCTCTGAGATACTTTGTCTTAGTGTACATTCCTGCTCTGGCTATACAAGCAATATTAACTGAAGTTTTTCCCTTGGCAACATCTGAAAAGTACTTTAAAACCCCACTCCTTTTTCTTCCTTTATTCCCTCTCAGGTGCAGGAAAGAAAAAAAGAAAAAAGAAGAGGGAATGCCCCACCCTTCCAGTCATGGCAGCAGCTCTGCATGTTCCAAGAATACAAAATATTCTGGAAGAAAGCCATCAATATCACTTGAGTTGTTGCAGTTGATACCCTGATTGTAGCAGGAGCATCTTTTTTTACCTTTTACTGCACACATCTGAGAAATTTGAAGTAAAATAACAGCCTCTGTGCAGATCTCGCCAGCCCTTAGGTCTCTTTGGCTCAGAAACAAGTCATTGGACCTTCCATGGACTTAGCCTTGCTAATATGAGAAGAAGAAGTTGCCTGAAAGCCAAATTGCACAAGAAGCTTCAAAAACATATGCAGGAAAAACATCCAGAGAAGTAAATTTCCAGATTCAAGTGCATTTCTTGAATAATCTCTAACAAGTATGTCAGCAAATACAGTATACTGGATGGCAGGCAACTGCAATGGATCTTTGCCTTCCTAGCTCTTCCAGGTCATGTAAATACAACCAAAATGCTGTTTACGTGAAAAGATGAAGACGACAGCAGATAACCACAGGTTTAAGTGGTTTCTCCACAACAATTCTGACTGAAAAAAGTTGAGATCCTCTGTAGCTCCTGATGAAAAGTTTATGAGCACTAGTTAAGTAAGTCTATATCTTGCTGTGTCAGGATAGCTCAGTGAGAGAAAATCAGAAAAAAACGCATCCCTTTAGTATATGATGGTGATACTGCTACTGAAGGCATACTCTGCATTCAGTGGGAAGATCCACTGCTTTTATTTTAAGGAAGTAGTCCAATATAGCTGGTAGAAATGCAGTGTCAGGAAAAAATGAGTTAGATTTTACACACTGTAGAGAATGCAGATTGTTCTAACATGTTTGTCCAGTGGTCTTCTCCCACTGATTAACAAAAAAGTCTATTATTGAAGAGGAACAAGCTTACTCTGTTCCTCATTCTGAGAGCTGGAAGCAGCTGATGTGATTAAGCAGCTGAGTGATAAATCCATTCTTAACTGATCTTTAGAAGATCTGTGAGAAGAGGCAAAATTCTGAAACTTTGTACCAGAAAATATAAAAGGCCCTGGAATCAATCCTGCATGAACCTTGCTGGGAACTAGTGGAAGCATCACAACCTCATCCCTTATCCTTTTGGTAAGTACACATAGATCAGCATCAGGAGGAGAACTAACCTGTGTGAGTTTGCATATTTGGAGATGTGGGTGTTTGCTGCTTCTTTACACAGGAAAGTGTAAAGATGTTTGTCTGAAGCTCCATTCTGTTCAGAAACTTCTGCAGCAGAGTGCTAGATAGAATTTATTTTCAGTGAAAGAGAAATGTGGTTGCCCTGTTAGTTGTCCAGCCTAATGTATAATTAAACAACTTGTGCGATGTATCATAAGGCAAAAAGTATAAAGATGCATTCGGGGGGGGGGGGATTTTTTTATTTTTTTTTTAACTAAGTAAAATTTCTTGATTCACAGACCGAAGGAGGAATCTGCCACCTTTAAGTAATAGAAAAAAGAATTACAGGGTCCTTTACAATGTGCCTGGTGAGAGTAAAAACTAAGTCACTGGTGTCACGGACCCTTACCCTTAATGACTTCTCTCCTGCAGCCTAACCCTGACATGAAAATAGAGAACTGAGATCTGGCCCAGAGTTATCTCTTACTGGTTTTCCAGGAGACTCTGCTATGGAAACACATCCCGAGAATAACCCTGCAATGGAATCTCAGCCACAAGGAAATGCAGCTGAGAGATCAAGTTAGCTTCAATGAGGGTACCACATGAAGGCCTGTCTAATTCTGTATGCATCATATTCATTCTATGTAGGAACAGTTCACTACTGAAATATCTGAGATGGATCACAGCAATTGTTTAACATTACCTGCAGACAAATGGTTCAAAGGAAATTGGAAGGAGAGCTGACAAGCTGAAAATTCCAAGGAGCTTATTTCCTGCATTTGAAAGTAGATAGGAAAAAATTAAAATGGTGGTTACGATTAGCTGCAATTTGATTTATAATCTGGCATAAATGAAACCTTTCAGCAATAGGGAAAGCCTGGAATTGAAACAATGGAGCTAAACAGCTCCAAAGAAGAGCTGAGGAAACACTTGGGAAACTCACTTTAACGGAAGGCATCTGTGAAGGTCCTGGTGTCTTCGTAGCACTGAGGTGTGTGTCAGGGCAGACACAGAAACTAGCATTGGAGCTATCTAGTCATTTAGGTGCTCAATTTGTTGGCATTACTATAATACGCAAACAATTCCCAAGTAAGGTAGACAAGTACCGTCACGCTGTGCCAGCCATAGGAGAGCTAAAGCACAGAGTTAAGCAATTTTACTGAAGCAATACAGGAGGTGTTTGAAAGAGCAAGGTACAGAATCTGATCTCCTGAGAATCATTCCACTGTCTGATCCCCAAGACCATTCTTTCTTGTTGAGCCAGCTGCTCAACAACTGATCTCAGTCACTGCAAACCACTTTTCCAACAGGAAATCCACATTCTGGGCTTTGCTTGAACCGGGTTAAAAAAGAATATAGATGTTTCCGAATGGCAAATCAATAACAAGCAGTTTTAGAATCTGGGCAGACTTTGGTCTGCAAGGGAAAAAGAGCACAGCAGAGGAAACAAGTCAAGTCAGAGGCTTGAAAGTAGTTTGGCAAATGTGGATTAAAGGAAGTATTGGTTTATTGCTTTAAGTATCCTATATTCTTGTCAGAATATGCTTTTGTACTATCTAGAGCAAATATCCCTGCTTGTCATCCATCCAAACGAGTATACTTAATCTTTTATTAATAACTGTATCTCTTAAACTAGCCATTGGCATTTCCATGGCTCCTGCATCCTAGACTATTGTACATGTGCAGTCAGTACACAGCACTGTTAATAGATTTTCCATAGTAATCCTCCTGTAGTCGCTCACTTCCCAGACACCTAAGGAAATGCATCACATCAGCAGTACAGCGCAGATATTGCTAGTGGGAAGTGCCAGGAAGCTGTCAGTAGGGAGTAGGGACCAGCTTACTAACCTGATCAGGAACTTTTGAACTTTACCACACTGGGGACAATATAGAAATAGACAGATTGCCTTGTAAATAATTTCTTGTCTTCTTTGCAGCCATAGAGAACACGCTTCCCTGTGTGCATATCTGTGGCTAATTATTGCCTCCAGTAATTCCAGCCCCTGTAAAAAAAAAAAAAAAAACAAAAAAACTTCATGTTATCATCTCCACATCTTACATGGTCAGGCCTCCTACTCAGGATACCTGCATCAGCACCTTTTTTTCTGTGCTGGTCTTGCTGACCTGTACCTTTTGACAGCTCTTGATAAAAAACTAGTTACCACCAGGTGATGATAAGTTTGTTACTGACAAGCAGCACGTGCTGTTAGGCCCCCATATGAGGAGTTTTGCATTGCTGTTAAACACAGGCCTTCTTAAAACTGGTTATAGATTTTCTGAAGTAACATTGTTCATTAGGAAAAGCTAATTCTTTTAAACCAGCCCCACTAGTGAGAAAGAACAGCTTTTCATAAATTGACTCAGTAAAAGTCTGGGAAAAAATTATGTGGTTATGATATCTGAATTTTATGTTTTCAAAATGAAGCTTTCTTTTTCAACTGGAAAATCTTTTTGTTTCCAATATTTGTGTTTTAAAAGGTTTAAAACGTTCAGAAGCTCACATGGAAAAAGTGGTTTTCAATATCAGTGTAACAATATTTCAAATCTCCCCGATCTTTTTTTCCCCACAGATTATTTCCCACAGAATTTCCATTCACTATGTTTTATAAGCTTAGGGTCTTTCTGCCACTTCGGGAAGAAGAGATACTTCAAAATCAGACCTTCACAGAAACAAAAAACTGCTTGAGACTCCTCTGTAAACTTTCTCTATTTTTTTCACATCACTGATGCCTATCCAAATATTGCAAATCAGGCACTCTTCTAAAGCTGTTCTTATTAGGGCCTTTGCCAATAACTTTGCCTATTTTCCAAACATCTGCTTGTGTTTAGCATGGTTCATTTAAAATCACAGACATTGGCAAAATGAATACATTCCATCATGCCCTTTCCTGTAGATGACTTTGGTACTCTAGGTGTTATTCAGACTTTCTAGATCAAAGAAACAACCACTTCATATTTCAGTTCCAGGGTCTGAAATACTGCAAGAACAATCTGATCTATCTGTACAGCACTGTGCTATTTCTAGTTTCATTCCTAGCTGAGCAGGGCAAGTGAAGAGATATGTAAGCACTTAAAAGCATAAATCAAATTTGAACTTGGAGCACTGATGCTTAATACATTGGACAAAACATGCCTGGCATTGCTGTTGTCAAGCTCTGTATCCAGTAAATAACTTCTTTTATACTGACTGCATCAGTATTGCTGTGTAGAGGGTCCCAGGCAGAGATTTGATACTTAGGGCTCAGGGAGTCAGTCGGAGCCTGCAGTAAGGCTAAGGTTTAAACAAAAGTGTTGCTGCATTGTCTAACTGCATGTGTTTCACTATGTACACTCTTTAAAAGGTGGACAGAGTAGAGGTATATACGCATAAAAATTGTTTCAAATGTCGTTCATTCATTAGAACACAGGACTGAGCGTTGAGTATCTCATCTCTGAGTATCTCATCTCTAAGTATCTCACCTCTAAAATGGGAATAATAATACTTCCTTGCCTGTGCAGGCATCAGTCACCCCTTTATTAAATCATAAGTATTTCACTACAAAGTCACATCTTGGTGGTCTTTTTGGCTATAGGAAGAGTTAGTCAGTTAATAATTACCCTACTAGCAAAGTATTTGGCCCTTTTAAAAATTAAATCCTTGATGCTGTAAGAACAAGGTCCACGGAGAAAGGAACAGTGTCTGCTGTTGCCAGCTCTTACTTTCTGATTGCGTGACTTGACTTTGCACCTCAACTCTCTGCACATTAGTGTCCCTGATTGTTAGATAAGGTAATGGTCCCTCAAGCTACAAAAACGCTTTAGCATCCCTAGACAAAAGGCACTGTGGAAGCACAAAAGAACTGTTTACATGAGTTAAAAAATAACTTTTAACCTTTGATCTTGAAGATCTATTTCACCTGTGCACCATATGCTCGAAGGCCTGACAGCTTCAGCTTCACCTTTTTCCTGTGGATGCACTCTTTGACTTCACAGCCCTTATGCTTTTAGCTTGATGGCATCCAAGATGTTTCTTAGCAATCATATTCTGCCAGCAACACACATTCTTTGCTCCTCAAGATCTGGGAAATTTACTGCATTCCTTTCTTTTCCACACTGCTCTTTAGAGAAGTTAACCTCTGAAGAAACCCAAGGAAACAAACAAGAAATCCCACAAGCATAAGGGATTTGCAGCATGTTGAAAATGCATAGGGGTGGAAAAACAACTCTGTAGTTGTCAGCTGAACCTGATCCAAACAATCTGATCAAAGATGATAACTCGACTTTGTTTTGTGCAAAAAGACCTTTGTTGATACATTGGGTGCACAACAAGGGGAAACCATTAGCAACATTAAGGTAGCTGGCCTGGAGTAAGAAATGTGATGGCTAGAAGGGAAGAACAGCAACCTGCAGAAGAAATTCAATTTTTATAGAGCTTCTGGTGACAAAGGAGATGGTATGGAATGTGGAAGGTTTACTTCAGGGCAGATATTTTTGAACTGATATTTTGCCTCTAATGTTTGATTTAGGGAATGGTGGGGCTATGAAAGGGGCAGGAATAGGAACAGAGATGGCCATGAACACCTTGCATATGCACCTGTATGGTGATCATGTTTAAAGATTTTTTTAAAAAAGGAGACTGCTTGCCTAAGCCAAAGGGTCACAAGAAGAATGAAAACATGAGAAAGATAGGAGACCCAACAGCAGCTTCACCCTGAAAACTGTGAACGAGTCACTTGAAAGTGTCAGAATAGTTTTGGGAATCTTCAGGGAACAGAGACATTCTTTTGGGCCACTTTTTATAGCTATTTCTCCTGATTCAGGCAGGTGCCCTTTCTGTTCCCATCCAGCCTCCTTAGCTGTGATGATACCGATGATTGTGGGGCTGTACATGGAACAGGAGCAAATTAAAAACGTATGTATTTTTAATTTTGATTCTGTAATCAGATCAATTCCCCAATTTCCTGTCCTTCTCCACAGTCAACCACACACAACAAAGAGCGGTAGGTGACTGTTTGGTGCCAAGGGAGGCAAGTAGGAATTTCTTAACCTTGTGGCTCTGCTAGGAGGATTTTCTTGGAGCCATAGCCTCAGATACAGACATGTGATACATGATACTCATCTGTGTATCTTGTTAGGCCCTTCCTTTCTGCTAAAAATCCAGAACTACTGGTGTCATGATAATAGGTCCATTTGTTTTATTTCAAAAGTGACACAGTTGTTGAATCAGCTACCAAGCAGAGCAGTGGATGTGACTGTGGAATCAGTTAGTTAAACTGGCCAGTCACTGACAGATAACAGGTAAACAAGATTGTACCAAGATTTGTTACAGATAATTAGACCAAGTCACAGCTGCTAAGGTGGAGAAATAATTTTCAAATACCCAGCGCTAAAGGCCTATGTAATAAATCACTGCCTGTTTGTTTGCAGAGTTACTTATTCTTGTAACTATCTGAAACTAATCTCTGCAATACTGAATATGGATATTAATTCAAGTGAGTTGATTCCTATTTGCAAAGGAGACGCAATACTTAACCAAGTGTGCCTTTGGAGAAAAGAATTTTCCAAGAAGCAAAATACTTCCTTAACTGAGACATTTTGTCATAGGAACTATTAAGACTGATGTAGAAAAAGAATGTAGTAGTATATATAGTTAAACACGATAACACTGCTTCTTCCCTTGCCCTTCAGACCTAATGTCAATATTGACCAATAATTGAGTATTTAAAAGCCACCCAGAAAATTCTTATTCTCTATAAAAGCCTGAAGTCTCACTCTGACCAAGAAATATGTTCTAAGGCATGACAAATGTGGAAAAGTATATGACAAAAAGTAGGTGCAATAAAATAGCAACATTTAAAATTACTTTTAATGTTTTTAAAAGGAAACAGAATGTACTTTCTGGTGTACATTATAGACATCATCCCATTAGCAGCTGTGACACAGAAGACAAGAGGAGATTAATTATTTCCTTTCTTTAATGACTAGATTTATTCAGTGATGGCTGAACAGTGCATGTGACCGTTTCACAGGAAAGCAGAGGTGGTTAATGAGAGCTTCATTAAGACTGATGATCAAACAATACTGTAATAAAGGCATAAATTCAGAGGCTGGGATGTTATAAAGACAGGAGAAAGCATTGTAAACATGTAGTCTGACCTCTCCTGTAACAGAGACTGTTGGATTTGGAATTAATGTCCTGACTATTAAAAAAACCGGTTTTGAATTGAAAAGATTTCCATTGCAGGACATTGTACCAGAAATTGTTGATAATAGTTCTGACAGCTATATTACAAAATTTACTTGATGTCAAGTCTGAATTTGCTTAAATTCAAATTCCAGTAAATGTCTCTTGCCCTGCTAGGTGTCTGGGTGTAAATGCAGGCAAATGGGTGTCTGTCCTTTTCTGAGGAGTTGAGGGCTTACCCATCTCTTCTTGCCTAACCTGGAACACCAAACAGGTAAGGTTTTCTACTTTTTGCTTTACTACCATAAAACTGTCTTTGGATTTGAAACTGAAGAGCTGTCTATTACCACTTTCCTCCCACCCCCCCTGCCATGTTGATACTTAATGTCTGTGATAAACTCACACCCTCACCTTCCTTTTCATAAACTAAACAAATCTGTCTTTCAAATTTTCACTGAGGCATTTTTTCCAAATCTTTAATAATTCTTACGTCCTTTTTCTTGCTCATCTCCAGTTTTAAGGCCATCTGTCTTGAAGTGCGAACACTTGCACTTGTTACACTATTCCATCTGTTGCCACAGCAGCACAAATCAGAGGCAGAAGATCTTCAGTTAATAAATTAACACTTTTCTGTGCAGCATTGTTCGGATGAACCCGATGTTCACCTACGTGTCCATTGAGACGTCCAACTGCTTTCACAGCAGTTGAGGACTAAGCCACAGTGAATACATGCACAAGTGTCATGTGTGTGGATTTCTCATCATGAATAACCCAACAACAGCTGAAGAGATTAAGTTGTTGTGAATGACTGAGTAGAAGAGCTGAGGTAACACTGATGGCATTTTACGTGAATCTAAAAAGATACTGAGAACTACATTTGTCCCATTATTAATATGTTTGGGGGTTTGGGTTTTTTTCATCCAAATTTTAAAGTCTTTATGGAAGTATCTTGGTTAGGAGCAAAAATTGCCCCATGCTGCCTCTCTTCTCCATAGAGACAGGCACCTCCAGGGGGCTGTTCAAGTCTTTTGAGGGGGCCTTATGCTTTCACTCACCTTCTGTTATGTGTTCTATGGTAAGCATCCTAAAGGACCTACATTACAGATCGCCGCTTGCACTGCCAGTTTTTCATCTGTCTATTGTTATTAGAGAACAACAGAAGACAGCAACTGATTTGTAGAAAGTCAGTTCCCTGTGATTTATATGGAGGAGTGCATTAGCATTCAGCCTTTACTACAGTAAAAACTTCTACTTACGAAGATTGTAGGGAAAAGTAGCTATTAACCTTCATCATCATGAATAATTAACCATGACAGCAGCTGAACTTAAGATTCATCTCTCAGTTAATGTTTGTCCAGACAGATAATACCTGAACTGATCAAAACCAAACACAAACCCCACACCACACCCAGTCAATCTGTCAAAATCTGCTCATGCCTGCAACTGCATGAAACAGAATTGTCTCTTTAATTAAATTACATTTTAAAATCATTTTTAGTGTGTGAGCTAATTAAGATCCTTCTGTTCTTAGAAGGCTGTTTATTATTCAAAGTGTAAATTCTCTGGGAATGCTACAATTTTGGGACAGATCACATGTGCAGTTCAAAAGTGGAACAGAAATTGCAAGAGAAAGGAGTTGGGAGAAGAACCCAGAAAAGCAAGCTTATGTGCATATGGCTAGAAATCTGGCTAAAATGCAGCACTTCTGTGCCACACTTTCTTAATAGAAGTGCAGCAGGAGATCAGGAAGGACAGGAGCTAAGGAGCTGTGGGAAGCATGAGGGAAGATCAAGAGGCTTCTCGAGTAAATGAGAACTTAAGGTTCAGTTTTGACCTTGAAAAGCACTTCTAAATATAGGGGGGAAACATTCTTAAGCTATCCAGTTGTAACTTCAAAGTCTTCTGATTTCAGCGTAGTTTTGTGTTTGTTTTTAATCCTATGGTACAACTTTTGCTTGGGTTGTCAGTGCTGAAGGGATGTTTGGAAGCCTCCTTTGAGGTCAGATTTGATGGTTCTCCATCCCAACACTTCACTTGCACTAGCTGCAGATGAACACAAAGGGAATAACTTTTACGGACCTGCAGACTTAATAATCGCTACTGCCTTACAGATGTGCTGCCTTTGTGCTTCAGTCTGAGGAAAAAAGACAGGGCAGTGTGCACAAGGTTTTTCTGTAGCTCTCCTGAACCAAACTTTGGAAATATAGAGAAGAACTAAAGGCGTGGAAATGAAGGAAGACAATGAGAGAACTAGTATCAGAAGGGGGGGGGGGGGGGGAGGAAAAACAAAACAAAACAAAACAAAACAAACCTGACTGAGGAAAGAAGATCAGAGAATACAGGAGGAGCCTGACTGGAAAAAGCAGACAGCCAGACACTAGTAAATTTTGCGTTCAGTTCAGTTATTGTGCTAATGCTGGAAAGCTTCACCCTCAGTGGCCTGTTTTTTCACACTAGTTGTCTCTTTCCGTTTATGAGCAAGCAGAGATACTGTTCACCACACTGATTTTTAAATAGCTGTTAACAGGCTCAGGAGCTGAAATGTGGAAAGCAAGTCCTACCTCTCAGAAATACTGTTTGAAGCTAGCAGCCTTCTGGTGCAGATATCACTACATCCATTTTGACTGGCTCTGATCTGGAAAGTTTTCTTTGCAATCATAAAATGTGGACATGAAACTGTTATTTTATCCATGGCTAGCTCCTGAAGCACAAGATGACTCTATCATGAGGGAAAACTGCCAGCTTACTAAGCTGCCCCAAGTAGGCCAAATGTGACCTATAGATCAAACAAATGCAGGAACTGAATAATAAACAAAGAAGCTACAATAGTTATAAATAACATTTTTAACAGAAAATTCATTGCTGAAAAGTTACAGCAAAATAGGATTTTAAGGAGAGTGTGCTTGGCTGTGATTAATAGAGAGACAATGTTCTCTGTGTGCTTCTGCTTTGATATTCAGCAAATACCTTGGAGCTTTTGTTTTGGTTTTTCATACTCCCCAGGGCAGGATATTCCAGGGTTGCTCAACAAATAACTGCTCAAATGATATTGCTTAGGCTGCTTGTATCTGCCAGAGTAGCCCTGCCCAACTGCACAGATCCTTTTTAAAAAAGCTAAGGAGGGAGAAGAAACACTTAAGGATAACCAAATAAGAAGTGCCTGTGCCTGTGCCTGTGCCTGAAAAAGGAATATAAGAACAAAGAAGATGAAGAGGGAAAGGAGTAAAGAAAAGGTGAGAATGAACATCACCAGCTATTTCCAGATCTGTACACGAGGAACACAGACCCTCGCCAAGAAAGTAGAACTTTTCAAAATGAGTTTGGAGGTGGTCCTGGAAAATGTACATGCAGAACAATTCTGCAATGGCAGCAGGGGGGATGGACTGGATGTGAACTTACTGGGTCTCTTCCATCTCCAGTTTCTATGAAAACAGTCACCATTCTTTAGCAATATGATAAATATTTTAAAAATCATAGATACAAACTAAATAAAACATATTAAATAACAAGTTCAGCCAATTTAATCATGACTTTTCAACTTTTTAAACCAAGACAGCAGGGAAGAAGAAGGAACAGGCTTGAGATTTTTAGTCCTCTTTGTTTAAAGCTAATTCACATAGGACACACCTTCATGAGACTTGTTCAATAACATTTGTGGAGCTGGGCTGGAGTTGTTGTTGGATTGTCCTCAGTCCACAGGGCTGCTGGTTTTAACCAATGCACACTGGGTGCTGTCTCTCTCTAGCAGCCTTTAATTCAGATTTTGCCTTGTTTATGTTTCACTCCTAGCTGGACCAGTAGATTTCATTTTGGGTAGTGTAATACCAGTCTAGTCCTTTCAGCATTTAGTCACCAAAAGCTGATTCCTTTCTTCATTCCTGCACTGACCAAAACAACATCAACTGCCCTCCAAGAGCAAATCTGCTCCTCTGTAAGGGATCCATGTGTTGTAGCTACACAGACTTCATGGTCCTCAGCAGGAGAAGAAGAATTTTTGGCTTGAAAAACATAGAACTCATTGTTTGAGCACGTGGTGTATCCATAAAGTCTAGCTGCAACGAGGGGACTTGTGTTCCGTGGGACAGCCACTAGACAGTGATATAGCCACATCTGCACAGCCCGAGTATGTCAGCTTCACACCCCTGTAATAGCCTCAGCCTCTCTCTAGCATTTCCTTCACAGCCTAACAGCTCAAATTTTCTCTGAATCCCAGTCAAAACTCAGCTTGCATATGTTCCTTCTGAGTACTCATCGTTCAGTCTCAGCAGAGAGGAAGGCTTGAATAAAGCCTTTCCTCCTATACAAGCCAAAGATGAGGAACATTCTGGGGTAGAGGGAGCCAATGATATGCCTTGCCTGTGGTGGTCAGCTTGTCCAATGGAAAGAAGACCTCAGCCTTCTGGGTTGTCAGTCTTCAAACTATCAGTCTGACTTCTTTTATTAGCAATAAAAGTAGTTTAAAAAGTTGAGGCAGACATAGTCATACTGCCCTGAACTTATGTGACGGAGCAAAACAATGGAGAGCCTGGTTTAGGCTTTATCAGTATAATCCTCTTCAGCACATCAGGCCTTGGGAACAAGACTCAGCCATCAGTAACCTGGATCAAATTTGGGCTTCAGCTTCCCAGGCAACTGGCTCAAGCCACTTACATCCACACACGTTGTATTAAGCATACCTCTGGCAAGCACCAGCTGCATCCTCAGAAAGCTTTGGCAGAATGAATATCAAACTTTCCAGCTATCCCGTCTGACTTTGCGCCTTGCCATCTAGCCTTTACACCTTCTTCCTGACACTTCCTTCTTCCCCAATCACATGCACACCCTGGGTAAGGGACAGAGAGAAGCTGGAAGAGGCTAACTTACAGGAGCAGCAAGCCTGTCCTAGCACTAATCCATCCTCCTGACTAGGGCCAGGTGAATCAGACAGGTTCCCAAGCCCTTTTGGAGAGCTGTCTGACTGCTGCACTTGAGAGCTTGAGAGCTGCAAGAGTTCTGTTTGGAAGGTTACTTACATCTTTGCCCAGATGATGGACAAAGAGCTCCCTATTTAGAGACACAATAGTATCTGTCCTCTTAACCCTCTGCAGAGTTTCTGCAGGAAAATGCTTCTGTCAGATCATTTTGTCCTTCACACCTAGAGGGGACCAGCAGTGGATAAATAAAATACCTGTATGCAAAGAGCAACCTTCAATACTCTGCCTTATAAGCTGACACCTGCACTGTTCACATCAGCACATGACCTCACCACTCCCCATGCCTTTGTGAGACTCCATCACCTCATGGCATCTGCCCATTCCCCACTCTGGCTACTTACTAGGAAATTAACTTGGAGTGGAGAAAGTCATCCACACAGCCCGTATAAGATGGGTGTGCAATGCATTCCAACAGAGCCATTACTCCTGACCAGGGATCATCAGAGGCATCATCAAAAGAATCAGCAGCCTAACATAACTTGTCCAACTGTGCCCTAAAAGACAGTCCGTGAGACCCTATTTTCCTTAATGTTGCACAATAAGATGTGTTACACACATAAATCCTCAGTAGGTCCAACAGACTACAGATGCCACTCCAATCGATGGTCTCCTCCAGGAGCCCTTCCCAGCAGTTGCCCACCTCTCTCCCAACCCACTTTTGCCTCTGAGTTGCTAACATGCCTGGGCATCTGATGATATACAGTTGGAAACCGTACCAGCCCTGCAATCAAACAAAACCCTTGCAAGAGGAAAGTAGCTGTTTCTGTTCTTCTGTCCTTCTGAACTCTCTCCTTGTTCTGTGAGACACCCCTTGTTGCTCCCTGAAAATCTCCCCACTGACACCACAGGTGTCTTTCCACCACAAGGGACCTGCTGCAGCTCCACAGACTTGCTTAACAATGTAGCCTTTGATCCTTTGAGATCACACCCTGAAGGCCACAGTGCAGTAGAGGTGACCACACTACCCTGGAAACCAGAGAAGTCTTCTTGCCACCTCAGCTTTTCTCTTTACGCTTAGGTCTGGTGTTGCAGCTCAGCCCTTCCTGGCTTTTCCTTGTTTAACTGCTTGTGGTATTTCCAGGAAATATTCAAAGGTGGTTTTGTCTTGTAGTTTTAAAGGAACAAATAGCTGCATGTTCTCTGTAGTTCCGTGTATTCCTTTTCTTTCTACTCTCACACGTGCCTTTGAAGTAGAAGTGATCCTCTGTATTTGTTGGTTTGCTTCTTTCACAGGCACTGTATCACTGAGCTATTAATGCTATTTAGTGTTATGAAGAGATTACAATAAATAGGGAACTAAATAATAAAAAGAATATACTTGGCTTTTCCTTGTTATTCTTCTGCTATATTTTAAGCATATGTTGCATATGGCAAAGGCAGAGACAATCTGGGATATAAGGACTAGCTCCCAAATCAAGTCACTACTGAAGCTGGCTTGGATCCAGAGTCTCTGCTAAAAATGGCAGCTTCATCTGCAGAAAGGGTGACAGAGTCAAAACCGCAATCAACTGTCATTAGCACAGGACTCAAAATGTTAGTGTTTCCCTGGTGTAAGGAGCTTTCTCTTTCTTTTTCTCCCACCTAATTCAAAACAATTTGGGGCCGTGTGAAACAAAACGAAGGACAGCTTGGGTTTCAAAAGGACAGCATGGGTAATTCTTCCTCTGGAATGCTCTGTGGCCAGCTGTTTAGGTTATTTCCTCACTAACTGAGAGATGTGGGTTCAAATCTGCTTAGACACAGGAGGAGCTGAGCCTTCCACATCCTGGCTGAGCTCTGCAATCATTGGGATTAGAGAGTGCCCTGACAAAGTGCATTCTGGTATGGTCTGCTTGACCTCCATAGGTGAGATAGAGGAAGAATGCCTGTCATGTTGCTCAGGCTTAGATAGAAGGGCCCTGAATGGATGTAACTTTACTACCTTGGTTTGTGTAGCTAAGCTCTAGGAAGCAAGGGGTTGTCCAGCAGGAATACAGGAGGTCCCTGTGGCCTTGTCCCGCTGCCTGTCCATTGTCCCATTTTTATCAGCAGAAACAGTTTTTGCTCTGATACTACTATCACAGTGAAAGAAGCAATCACAAAGTGATGAAATGACAGATAATGGGGAGGTACAATGAATATAAAGAGAAATAAAAAATTAAAACTTTCTGTTACATTGTTTCCTATTTGATACAACCATGCCTCAAATACCGGGCCACACAAAACTTACTGCATAAATTTCATGGTTGGCTAAGTGGGGGTAGTGCAGCAATGAATACTGCAGTATCTGACTTACAGATTTTGTGGAAGAAGTTTGGAAAGGTACCACAATCTGACATCTGACCTGGAACATTTCCCATTTTAAAGGTTTTGTTTTCTTCCATCTTTTCTGTCTCTGCCCCATAACTATAGCTGGATGATTACTTAAAATAACCAACCCCCCCTTCTCCTCCAGTTTCTGCACAAGCAGAGAATAGCCTTAAAAAAGTTTAGTTTTGTTGCCATGCTAACCTAACTCCAAATACTTGGTGTACAAAGAAATCTCTACTGTTTCTTCAAACGAGAGTTTATTTTGATTTTCAATTTGAAACATTAACGCTTTTGACTGCTGCAGGGAAGTGTTAGGTTTGCTTGGGTCCCTAAATGAACATTTAGTTTAACCTTAATAGGGAATTCTCTGCATTTGTAGACCTTTTATCTGGAACCATCTCCAATTAAGCATGATTAAGAATTAAGGAAGCTATTCATTCACCTTTGCAATCAGTAATTTTTATTTTTTTAATCTGGAAAGTATTTGTGGTCATTTCATTATGATTGTGCAGTTATACTATAATAACTATCATAAGGATGATGATCTATTTCTTAAAAAGTTAGTGTACTGCAGTAGAAGTGGGAAAATAAATACAATTATTTATCAAAATTAACTGCATCCTAATACATGAAACGCTATTTGAGGACTAGGTGACTTTAAGTCCTTTGTAATTCTGCCATAATACATGGACTAGTCATTTACTAAAGTTATGTCTCATGGATCTCCTTCACAAGTAAAGGTCTCTCTCCTGTCTTCAGGGTGAAACATACAATAATACACTTTCAATATATTCTAAGTGTCACTCTCACCGGTACTCTGCAACTGTAACAGCATTTTTGTTGTTATTATTTGGGAAAAGGAAAACTGGACTCTCAGGACAGGTCCAGACCACTAAGGTCGGGCTGTAGTTAGGGCTACGTGCTACTTTTCCTAGGAAAAAAAAAAAAAAAAAAAAAGCATCTTACCAGGTTAAGAGATTTCAGATATAAACTCTATATAGTGATGACAAAGGACAGTGTTGCTCTCAACCAACGTTGACAGGTCCTTGGACATGAAAAGCAGTGTAATCGTGTAAGTGCTAGCAAATAACAACGAAAACTTTTCATTCTCTGCATTTCAATCCTTAAGACCCAAATAAACTGGTGAGTATAGCAAATCTGGAGCTGCACCTATCCACGCAACCTCACAACGGTTTAACTGTACAGAGCGAGCTGTGGATTTTCTGCTCCTGGTACCTTCACCGCACGGGGCTCGGGTCCTAGGGAACGGCATAAAACAGACTTTTTTGGTCTGAACTGGAAGACGACCCCAGTCTTACAAAGAAACGGGAGCGAGCGATGCTTTTTTTTTTTTTTTTTTTTTTCCCCACACACAGTAGTGTCCTGCTGCAGGCTGAGGAACCCTGGTGCCAACCTGTCGAGTCCCGCTGCACCGGGAACCCCAAGACCCCGGCGGCAGCAGCAGCATCAGCCCGCTGCACCGCGGCCGCAGCCCGGTTACCGCGCAGGGGAACCGACCCGTCGCTGAGCGCAGCGTAGCCCAGCTGCAGGAAGCTTCACGAAGAGGTATCCGACTTGCCGGCACCTCCTTTGGGGGGGGGGGGGGGGAGAGCCGAGTACGAGCCATGCCCCGGCCGGGGACGCCGTGCCCGGGAGCGGCGGGGCTCTGGCCGCCGTTACCTGCGGGGCGGTCGCCGCCTCCCCACCCCGCCTTAGCGTGGCCCGTGGGAGCGGGTCCGGGTGCCGGAGGCGGCGGGGAGGGCTGGGACGGGGCCCCCGGCCAGGGGTTTCTCTCTCTTTCCCACCCCCTCCTCCCCCTCGCCGCCGGTTCCCGTGAGGCTGCAAGTGCCGCCGCGGCAGCTGGGGGGCCGGCGGGGGATGCTGCTGCTGCCGCTGCCGCCGCTGCCGCCGCCGCCCTGCCCAGTGCCGGAGTAAGGGCGGGAGCTGGTGGCGGCAGGAGCAGCCCCGGCGGCGGGACGAGGTGAGCGGGGCGCGGGCCCGCGGGGCAGGTGGGTGCGCGCCCGGGAGCCGGGAGTCGGGAGCCGGCAGCGCTGCCGTCCGGGGGGCCAGCCCGCCCGCGCTGGGGGCTGTGAGGAGCACGGGGAAGGGACGGGGCGCAGCCCGCGGGGTTTGCGGAGGCGGGAAGGGGGAGAACCCGCGCGGTGCAGCGCCGGGGTCTGGCTTTAGGGGTGCAGAGACCCGGAGGAGCAGAGCCCCCGTCGAGGGGCGGGGGGGCGGGGGGGAAGCCGAGGGCGACGGGGAGCCGGGGACATTTCAGGCTGAACCCGGCCGGCCGTGCCGGATGCAGACGTAATGCCACGGAGGGACCCCTCCGCCTCCTCTCCCCAAATCTTGGGCAGGGTGGCTGCTGCTACATGTAGGATCAGGCAAAAGGAGAAATTTCCGTAGAGCTCAGAGGTATTTTCTCTGGCTGAAGTTGCCTAGAAATAACATTGAGGGGAAGAACAGTAATTCATAACAAAACTTGAAAGAGCAACAGGTTGTTTTACTGAAATCACACGCGCTGGGAAAAAAAATCACCTCAAGTGGTCCTGACAGAAAACGGCTAATAGCAGTGTCGCGCAAACGGATTTGTAACACAATTAGGAGGTTTGGGAGCCCCTAACGCTACTCAAATTTCACCATATGTCCGAAGAGAGATTCTAAAAACTAAGGTGTCTGTCCTTAAAATACTCATTTTGACTTCTGTGGATACAGGATAAGATCCTCAGAATTACTTTAATCTGTTTAATTTTTGACATGTTTCCCTTTTTACTGATGTTTTTCCTGCTTGAAATGAGTTGTCCATTATGCACGGCCCTCCTGCTCACTATCAGCCTCTTCCCCCCAAAGCCATCTCTGTGTGCCTTTCTGTGCAGTCCAGGTGCAAACTACAATTAACCCTATGGATACCCCAGGCTGAACTCAAGAGGAGCAGGGGAGGTAATGGGCCAGTAGCCCTACTGCATGTCCAGTGCAGTGCTCCTGTTTGGTCGTATGTGCGGGGGAGACTGGCTTTGCAGGCTTTTCCTGATTTCCCCTATTGAGTAGTGTCTCTATCACAGTCAAGACTTTTTTGCCTCCTACTCGAGTTTCACCACCTGGTGTAAATGCAAAGAGGATGTGTTGGGAGGGGCAAGGGCAGAGGAGTATTAGTGAGGCGTTGCTAAGGCTATTTCTCAGGCAGTGTAGTGTCCCTGAAAGTATTTATGCTAACTGTGGAAATTAGAGCCCTTAACTCCTGTTCTTGATTTAGGCTGGGGCTGGGCAACTGTGGACTCTCTTCACTTACCGTCCTACCCTTCTCACCTCACCATGCTGTAGACTAAGCTCTCCTTTCAGTGAGAAATGCAAATTCCAGCCCCAGCGACAGGATGCAGTTCTGCTCCCTGTGCATTCACTGGGGTCTGGTCATTGATCCCAGTGTTGTGAAGCCTGGATCCATACATCTCTTCTAGTTCTGAGAGTGGAAAAAATTAGTAGGATGATTATTAGGAATATTTTTGCTGAGGTTTACTGAGCGGTGGTGAAGGGATCTGGTGGCTGTTCAGATGAAACACTTTCAATAACTAGCTTACATTTAATTAATCTAAGTTAATGGAGTTGTTGAAAAGTAGGTAGTTTTAAAGCAGATTGATTATGGCAGGTTGGTGATGAGAAGGCATACAGAGCATCTCAAAGTAATTTCTTTTATTATAGGACATGACATGGCTGGTGTTTGGGGTCATCTATAGAATTATTAGGGTGATCCCAACTCTACGCCCAAGTGTGCATCAAATCTCGTCACAGTATTTGACACCAGACTGTCCTACCCGTAACCTCTCAAAGAGGCTAGTGATGGAGTGAGTGGCATGCAGGCAAAATTTTGACATCATTCTCCAAGTAGCAATAGAGCGATAATGACAGAGAAGGTTGTACAGTTACCTCCTGTGTTAAACTTTATGGCTCAGTGAAAGAATTCAGATCCCAGGTCTGTCAGTCTGACGCCCTTTGCACCATTCTCAAACCTCAGTACTTTCTTGATATTTGATAACCTTGTTAAAATTGTCTTCCGAAATACAAGCAAAAATGTCAAGGGAGACAGCGGGAGCTTTTCAGTCCGCTCCATTACATCTGCATGCTGGCCGCAAACTGTTGCATCTACTGTTGGTTGCAAACAACCTCTTCTGCATAAGTTGATAGACTTTCTCAGTCACTTATTAACTGCAAGAGTGCAGAATGCTTTACCTGCACTCATTTGTGCCAAAGATTTTAAGAACATTATTGACACTCAAGTAGACTGAGGTGGTGGCTTTAGTACCAAAATCTTCTCTGCTGATGTATCAGGGCTAATTCTGTATAAGCACATTTTTTGTTCAGCTGAGAAAGTTAGGATAGATGAACTGTTCAGCTCACAAAATACAAGAGATTGTAATCTCTTCATGTGTACGTGAAATGCTAGTGAAGGCCACACGATCTAGTGTCTTAATTGTAAAGATGATTCCAGAACCTGTTCTGGGCTTGGACACTGACCTCGGGCAAACCACTTCCTTTCAGTTTTCCCATTTCAAAAGTGGAAATAAGAACCGTGCCTCACAGGTTCTTGTTAGAAATGTCTTGTTTAGAAACAGCGGTTTCTAAAGCACACTGGAATTTCCATGCAAAAAGCTCTGTACTGTTGTAAGGTATGGTTACCATATGGGAACAGGCAAAGGGTTCAGAAGATTCTGATCCTTTTTCCTACCATTTTCAGGAGGCTTCAACTGACTGTTGTGGTGCATAGGGTCAGGCAACCGCTCCTCCATTCTGCAGCCTTCAGGTGGACCTTATAACTAGATGCCCTGTACCTGAAACTAACTTTACTGATCGAAATGCATTTTGGAGTTGCAGGGGAAACTTCATGCTACTGAACTTGATAATTTCTATTTATTAATAGTTAGTTTGGGGCACTTGGGGCTGGCATATTAACCTGTCTCTGCCTACAGTGCCTGGTACTAGGATAGAGACTACTTGGTGCTGAGTACAAGATACTGAACACCTGTGTAAGTCTCTGATGACTGAACACCTGGGTGAGTGTCTGATAGGGGTATGGCAGTTAGTAAGTGCTTGGGTTCTGATTTTTTGCTTCTCAAAAAGTGGCAGGGGGGTGTTAAACACAGCTGTGACATTGAAAATACAGATACGCAATATTCTCTTGTGCAGAAAGCGAGGGCCATTGTGCTGTGTCCTAAGTCTGGAGGTAGATTTGAGCCATTGCTCCTCAGGACTTGTCTGAGTGCAAGTACTCGTGGTTAATGGTGGCACTTTGCATGCTAAGAGTGACCATTCCAACACATTGCACAGGGAATGGGAATGTGTGATGATACATACAAAGAAAAAGAAGACAGAGAAAAGAAAGAAAGATGGGGAACGAAAAAGAGACAGGAGCAAGGGTGGCAGTAATCCTAGCAAAGGGAACATTTTCCAGTAAGCAGTTCTGAATGTGATGTAAAAAATAACAACTGAAAGTTTTATTTTACTACACAGAGCCCAAATTCTTCCTTTGATCTCTGTACAAGCTTCCTTTTGGCATCTGTGGGAGATCAGTGGAGAGAGGGGAGTGTGTAGTCTTGAATTTATGATGCAGCCGTGGACAGTCATGAAATGGAATTCAGTCCTCTCAAAAACTGAATACATAGCCGTGAGTCAACCAGAAAGGTACACTCATGGTCTTGAAATAAATGGTAAAAATCAGTCTGTTCACAGACATCTTACAATCAAAACAGTAGGTAAATTATCAGAATACTCCATTCACTGCAGCTAAACTGTTGGCATCTATTTTAAAAAAATAACAGTGACTGTGCCACTGTCTACAGAAATTCCTTAATACACTTGATTTGTGTAATAGTTTACACAAATACACTGTTTTTGAGACTTTATCAGTATTCGGCATCTAGAAACAGTTATTTCAGCTCAATAAGTTAGGAACACGTTAAGTGACCTCTAATGAGCAACAATAAATTCTCTACAACACTTCCTTAAATTATGGGATCAGTTTAGTAAATTTTGCTAATTAAACCTACTACTTGAAAATAGAAATATGTGAGCTTTAAAAGGTAGATAACAGATGCACCAACATTTCTGAGCAAACCAAATACACAAGAACTCATAGAACTTAAGATGGTTATTTCAGGATTTTTTCAGGAGTTTGTCAAGGATAATCAACATATAGGTCTAGTCACCTACAGAAAGCTCACTTTAACTTGAAAGAGTTTGACATCTGATGCTCCTGTTTGCCTGTTGTGCTGCTGCTATACTTGGACACTTGATATCTTGAATTAAAACATTGAGAAACTAGGGGCTTTGGGTTTCTTTACATACATCTTATGAGAAACAGAACATTTAGGAGCAACCCAAAGCAAAATCTAACATTAAAGTCTCACTGTAAATCATCCCTGCTGCAAGAAGCTCTGCCTGCTTTCTGCCTTCAGTCAGCAAGTCCTTCCAGGACCACGACACCGCTCAGAGCAATCTGCTGGGTTTTGCAAGCAACAGGGCTGCCGACCTGTTACTGTTACCATTACTTTGCTCCGCTTAGAAAGACATCTCATAAACTGGAATAGTGGTCTACAGCATGGTCTGCAAACAGAAAAGAGAGCTAGTCCCTGCCATAAAGTGCTGAAGTTGTCTCAGGCAGATTACATTAAGGAGATGAAAGACATTTCGTCTTCCCATGTCCTGTTATCATCTCCTCAAGGCAGAGCTTAAGAGACGTAGTCCTTTTCTCCAAGAAGTACCATCTAACCTGTATTTTCTGCTTTCTGTTCTCTGTGCTTTCTTTTTACCTTGTAACCTTAATCTTCTTGAAAAGGGGACATTCATTCCCTATTCCTGTTTTCCTACCCTCTGGCTCACCAATGGCCTAGCAGCATTAATTAAGCATTCACTTGTGAGAACTGCCTGTGCTAAAGGAGCACCATTGAAGACAAGCTGCTGGAGGAACGTAATATTATGGGGAGGTTTCCTCCAGCCCCATTATTCCTGGCTCCTCTAGTGCCGACTGGAAGCATCAGGAGAGGATGGGCGTGGGAGCAGCCTGACTGTTCAGTGACTGTGCAACACATCTGTGTCTCCTATACTGGCTGTTAGTGTCAAAGCGTTCAGCAAACTCAGGAGCTCTTCAGGAGTATCCACTCACGGCTGTTCTCACATGGTCCACTGCACAAAACTCTCCACAGAGGCAAGGCAAAAAGGGAAGTTGCGGTGTGCTGGTGATGGGGTTCATCACTGAATTTACAGGTTAGGGACTGGTAGCAGATGGGTTGTTCATCCAGTCTTCTACTTAAATTCTTCTTTGAGAAGCCTGAGCTGATCTAGAGCTTGCAGACAGTTTTGTTGGCAGCCTTCCCTCTTCCCAGAAAGGTTCAGGTACCTTTAAAATACTGAGTACCATTTCAGGTGCAAAGCAGTATGCCACCTAGCCTGCAGTTGCTGGGCTCCAGAAGGGCAAGGATCTTTCACAAGTCCTGCATCACATCTGCCAGGCTGGTGCAGTTATCTCTGATATCCTAGTGAGGCACAGTATAGGCAGGTTTAAATGTCTAGTGCCTCAATAATTGGTGCTTGTGGCAGGGAATGCCTCCCTATTCACATCTTCTTTCACCCATTGATGTCTTTGTCACACACAATGCACGTTTCTGCTCAGTTCTTTGGCACCACTTGAAACCCCGTTGTGGGAAGCCACGGCTGAATGGGTCCACATGTACCACACTCAGTCTGCTATGGTAGCTGCTTTCAAGACAACCTATTTAGCTGTATGTTGCAATATTAAATATTTTGAACATATCATAATTGGTACTCATTAGGAACTTCTGACTAACCCTGAGTAAGCCAGCTGTCCAAGCCCTGCAACAGCAATCCAGTTTTCAGATCTCTCTTTGTTTACATTTTAGAACATGCTTTCATTTAGCCTTTGAGGAGGAATTTAACTAAGCTGTACCCAGTCTACACCAAGCAGTACACTCTACACCATGCAGTGTTGCAGCTGTTCAGATGCCATTCTTACTACACAAGTGTTTTGAAAGTGTTTTGAAAGTATTTTGAATTGTGGAGGTATCTCTTCCTTCCGGGAGACTTTGTATTGGAAAGACAACAGTCTGCTCAAAGGACAACTAATCTATGCCACATTTAAGTCCCACAGACATTTTATGTCTTCTGCATAGCCATATATTTTGCAAGACTGTCATATTCTTGCACAAATGATAAAATGTCAAACCTTGCTGATGAGTTTCCTCCATTCAGTGGCCTTCAGTCTAGGGAAAATGCACAGATTTATAAACTGAGCTGTAATCCTAAATCTTCTGCTGCCTGTATTTATTATTTCAGGGAACCTGCCTACAGTCCTTATCTTACCTTAGGGAGGCAACTGTAATTCTCCTGTTTTATGTATTAGAGATTGAAGGGGCTGGATCCAGTTAGTGAATGACGAACTGGGTATAAAAGTCTGGTTTCTAAACAACAGAAATAGGTTCCACCTGTTGTGCCACAATGTCCTTCAAATACATTATTCCATACGGTACCCTTGTCTAAAGCATTGTAATGAGGATACAAACATTAATATCAACAGTGGTGTGTGAATGTAAGCATGAATTCGTGATATGTTTAGACTTCTGTCTTTAACAAACATACCTATAGCAGATTATGCTTCTTTTAGTTCCCAGGATAGTCTTCGGTTGACTAATTGTAGCAGCTAGCTAAGGTACAACTACTGTTACTTCCATTTCTCAGGAAAGAGCGTTTGCACAGTTAATGGTCTCTGACGTGTTATGTCCATTTTCATGGACATTTGCATACCTAAGCCTTTGGAAGCAGCTGTCGGTCAGAAAGCTCTGCTTAATCTTAAGGAGAAGGCTTTACCCTCCCTTCTCCACAGTTAGATCAGAGCACCTATTTTGAATATGCTGCCTGGGAGCTTTCAGTTGAGAGCTTTGAGCGGTATCTCTCTATGAAGTGGTGCAGGAGGCACAGTGTTAATGTGCTGGCTTGCAAGGATGAGATCTCAATCCACCAGGCTTAAGCAGCAGCTGGATGACACTTTTGAGGGTGGAAAAATCTCTATGCCTAAAGTGGGTGATGAATATCTCAAGAACCTTTGAAGACCTGAGCTTTAGTTCCTCAGTATTAATAACTGGAATTCCTTCCTCTTCTGAAGTGTCTGCAGCATTTGCTGCATTTGTTCCACTCTGCTTAAGCATTGGAGTTTTGGTTCACAGCCATGAAAGCTAGAAGTGTGTAGTTTTAATTGAAAACTGAGGTTCAAATGAAAACACATGATCCCTGATCCCCAAAGCCATAGGTAGATTCTTGCTGAGTTTCTGCTCTGACCATGTATGCATTGGTAACTGTGGCTGGAATCTCACACCAGCAGGATCTGTCGCCTTATATTGGAAATAACCAGAATGAAGCAGATTAAGTTTTTGGGAGTTGTTTTTCTGTAGTTATTTTCATTGCTTTCATAGAGTCTATTTCAGTTTTCAGTTGGGGCAATGAAATATTTTATGAAGGAAGAGCAACAAAAATTGGACACAAGGCACTCTTAATGGAAAGGAGTTCACGTGACAACCAGAAATATCCATATGTACTGGTCAGTGTCATAGGTCAACAATATGGAGAGAAGTGCAGTGGTTCTCCTTGTTGTTGGGTTTCTGTGTGCAGTGATAGAGCTGAAGGTACTAGGGCAGGGGCCTGGATCTAGCCATTTTTCAGTACTTGTCAAACTGGAATTGCTGTAGCTGAAGTAGGACATGTCTGATGTTCTATCATCAGTGCCAGATGAGGTAGCTGGCAGCACAATACGATGAGAGGTGCTGCAGTGGCAGCAGTGAAACCAGCAGTTAACGAGAGGGTCCGGAGCAGGCGTGGAGGCCTGACAAGAGGCAATGGTGGCCTGGGAGTTGAGGCAGGCACAGCACTGGCACTGTCGGCTCTCTTACAGACTTGCCTAAGTCAGATGTGGGAAGAACATTGTCCCTTGCATGGCTGTGGGAGTGAACAGGTTGAACAAGGTGAACCAAGGGACTGCGAGGCTGAGTGCTCCCCATTTGTTATTTGTATGAGGATGGCATGCTTTTCCTATATAACGCTTGGTTCCTTTCTCCCCTAATAAACTATTCCTTGCTTCATACAGCAACACATTATTTGCAGAAATAGACTTATTGCCTGTTAACAACACTGAGGTATAGCACTTAATTTCCATGATTCTAGGTGGGGACTATTGCTGGTAATAGCTGCATTTGATGGTATTTTTTAAGAACATTTAGGTTGGTGCCGGTGCCTGGCAAATGACAGTAAAGATCCCAACAGCATCCTGCAAGAAGAGACTATCGACAAAGATTATTACCGAGGAACAGACTATTTTAATGCCACTATATCAAAATAATTTAAATAATTTATTCTGAAATTGCTTCTTTTTTCTGAAAGTTTTATAGTTTTGCTGAAATATCTTTCCTGTAAGCAGTGCCATGATATTGTTAGTATTTGCAGTTTTTAAAGTGAAATCTTATTCTGGGAAGTGATCTGTAGTAGTCTCATTTTCTTATTCAATAAGTCTGTTGCCATATTTTTCAAGGTGATAGCTGCAGTTACTAAAGACTGAAACAAATCTTGGGCACTGTGGTTTCTATTAACACTGCAAAACCGGCGAAGCTGACGCAATGATTTGTATCCTCTCTTTTTGTGTGCACTATCTAGAGAATTACTGACTTATAATTGAGAATTGTTGACAGTTGTGCCAACAAACTGGGGGATACAGAAGAGGGTAGGTGACACTCTGGACGCAGTTTGTTCTAATGACTTTCTGTTGCTGTTAGCAATTTGCAGACTGGCAGGTAAGTTTGGAGGGATGGCCATTAAAAACAATAACATCTTGTAAATTATAAAGAATATACACACAACACGTGGAATATTAAGATATTGTTTTTATAGGCAATTTTTGAAAAAGCCCTACGTTATATGGCCTCGTCTGAAAGCTCTGCTTGTAGTAAATCAGAGCACATTGAAATAGCTGTCTCAGAAATAAGAAAGATTGGCTTGATTGAACCAGGATTTGAACATACAATTCCAGACAGTAAAAACAGTTGACAACAGCTTGGCATCCAGACACTGTCTTACATCCAAAGATAAAAAGAGCTTTTAAAAATGTCTAATTACAGCATAATGGGTTCCCATTTTGTATCAAGGATTATCAAAGTAGAAAAAATACATAACTACAATTTTCAGGTTCAGATTTCTATTCTTGGGTACTTACATTCATATTATACTTCACGTTATTGATCTAAATATGGGTTTAAATGGCAACTTGCATTCAAGTTTTAAAATGATCAGATTTCCAGGCCCAGAGATGAAAAGGGGGCATTTTTGATGAGCATATAAAACATTTAAAAGCCTAAATTATTTTCTTTCTCACTGGGATTTGCCCTTTTAAATTTCTGGGTTTTTTTTTGCTTTTAATACTTTGTCTCTGAGTTCAGCCTGTAGTTCCCAGCTAACATATCTCTATGATGCTTACGCTAATATTATGCCACCTTCTTCAGAAGCAAAGCAACTATGAAAATTATTTAGGGAACAGTACAGGAACAATAACTAGGAAGGAAAAATAAGTCATAATTCTTAGTTAAGCAGGTAACGCAGCAGTGCTGGTGTGTACCTAACAATGCACATTTCCTCCGAAATGAGGTATTTCGGGTGAGCAAGAGTTCACATCCTGTTGGGGAAAGGGATTATGAGATCTATACCTCTCAATTAAAGGAACACAGTTTCACTAGTACAGCTTGCAGTGGAGTTAGATAACTCATGGCTCTAATCTTTTCCTTTCGGTACTGTGGACTGATAGAAATTGAAGAAGAACACGGCGACCTATGGGATCTCTCTGCTTTGCCTATATACTTTGTCCAGGTTAAATCTAAGTGCTCCCACGTTAATTTTATGGCATTGTTCCATCCAAAAAGTTCATGGAGTACAGATTTTAAATTGAGATGTTTCTAAAATTCAGACATCTATTTCCTCAGTACCTGCCAGCTCCCTTAACAGCTTCCTGTACCTGGGGAAAATACCTGTCGGAATTAAAGTTCACCTTCCCTCAGTGGTCCTCAGTTATCAAAACCCCTTTTAGAACCACAGGCAAGTGGGTGATACACAAAGCGGTCCTGTAGCTACATGGTGGCATGCAGGGCTGGAGCTGGCCTCCCTGTTTGTTACTGCGTTTGGGCAACTGCAAAGATGGCATGAAGCTATTTTTGTTTCACCTCCTCTGGTCTGATGCCAAAAACAGCTTGGAGAACCTGGGCATGACTTGTACAGGAACATTTACTTACATGTAATTGTTTGTTGCAGCACATAGTCCCCTCTCAGTCAAATGTTTAAGCTATGGGCTGTAACAGATGCCTAGATTCATTGCTTTCTGCTATCTTTATTTTTTATTAATAAAGTCATAAAATCCTTATCTGCATGGATTGTGTAAATCTTAGAAGCAAAAAATAAATCCCCCTTCCACTGCTTATTTAGTTTGTAAAGCCCACTGCAGTCCTGACATCTGTTTAACACAGTGCATGTTTACAGTGCAACTTAAAAGGTTTAGAGTAATAATTACAGATAAAAATATACAAGTGTCCTCATTCTGAACAAAATCCATAAGTATATCAAATAGCAAATCTTATCCCAACTCTTACTCACTATATCTCCATTTTTCCTAAATGCCTGAAGAAACAGAAAGGATCTTGTGGTTCCTCTGCAGATTCCTAAATGAACTATCCTTCTTACACTATCTGCTTGGACTGTTTCTTCAGAAATATTCTGCATGTTCCAAGACTCTACGTTGATACATATAAAATTACAATAGCAGCTGCCTGACATGATATTATTCTAGGAATACTGTATGACTGTGTAAATAACAATCACATGATAATGCAAATCTCAGCTAGTTGAAAAATCAAAAGGTCATTCTCATTCATACTATACTGAGATGAAAAATGAAAAAAATGGATGAATAGGGCAGTACAAATTTGAGCTCGTGTTGTGGAGGTGAGCTAGTTAATTCTTCAGCTTAGTTCCAGTTCACGTGCTGCCATGACTGAAGTTATTTCTGCTCATTTAAACAAAATAGTGAAATAATCGTTCAGGTTCAGCTGTGATTTGAGGAAAAGCTCCTGCTCCCTGTTTACAGGATGATTTAATCATGCATAAATAATCAGATAATTATGAATTGAATACAGGTCAAATTGATAGTGGGTTCTGAAATTTTAATTAACTTTACACACGTTTGTGTAAAGTTAGGAAGTTTGTATCAGGAATGAATTTCCTTTGCAATTCATGTATTGTTTGCTATTCCATAGTCTTAAATTATTGTTAGTTTAGAAATTAGAAAGCACGTATGCAACTATCGGGTCCTTTTAAGGTCACATGATAGCAAGAGAAAGAAACTTTCTCATACATTATTTGTCTGAACAGCTCTTCTGCACTCACAAATTAGAATAGAGTTTAAACATCTGTTCAAAGCTGTGTCCTCTTTTAATCCACCTCCCAGCTTCTGGTACTGCACATTTTTCTCACACTGCCCCTAAATTTCCTATTGTCACACCTTCCCCACATTGGTAAGTTTGATTCAATCCTCTTGCTGTGTGGTCAGACCAGTGGCAGAGCATGTTTGCAAGTTCATGCTCTGCAGGTGAGAGATGTGTTCTTTAGCCTCAGTTCAAAGCCCAGCTTCTGAGACCTGAGCCGGTGGTCTGAGCAGTCTGCCAGGGTCTGTGGGTGCGCTCACAAACAAAACAGCAGATTCTTGCAGTTCCGTGTGAACAGGGAAAAGGGAGGCTGAGAATATTTTGGGTGATACTGGTCTGAAGGAGAAAGGAGCGTAGGATTTGTCAGAGAAAGTGAGATTATGTAAATCAAATCATGGAAGCATATAGAAGTTGTATTGGGCAAGGTTTTTTTCAAATACACAATACAGTTTGGGGTCAAAAAGAGGAAGACCCATTTCATAATTGAATGACCATAACCTAGTGTGCAGGTGGCTCCCCTGGTATGTAGGATAGCTCAGTTCTAGTCTTTTAGCCAGATCAGGGCCAAGTACACCTGGTTGGACTCCAGAAGTTGTGTGTTGCAGACAAGCACCCACCTTGCCAACGGCACTGGTGTTCCTGAGCAATGTTTCTGACATTTCTGGCTTAAAACAGGGAAAGGTCTTGTAGTTCTTCTGATGTGGAATGGAAAAAATCTCTTAAGTTCTGACAATATTCTCTACACAGGGGAACTTTTTTTGACATATCTTCATTATAAGGGTGGCTGATGTGTGGTTTTGAAACTCTGAATGACACCTACATGGTAAACAAATACTTCTTGGACAGGTGTAAGCCAAACTGCTGCTGCTTTTCAGCACCACTTAGGTTCTCAAGAGTCAGGTTTTTAGACTTAATCATACCTAAACATTGAATTAGTAGCATATTGGTCTTTTCCAATGTCTCTAATCACCTAACTCTTTCTGGGCTTCAGTTCCCAAGACTGAGGACCAGAGTCTGGAGTGTCCATTGAAATGGCAAGTGGCTGTGGTGTGTCATAATCTATTAGTATATCTTTGATTAAACTGTAGTCCAATATGTTCTTTCTCACTGAATCTCCAATTCTTGCTTTCAGTTGTTAAATTCTTCATTTCCTATTCTTATCAATCATTGTAACCATCTTTATTCAGCAATGTGTTTTGCTGGAGGTATATCAGAAATAGGGCTATATTTATAGGTTTGTATGTATATTTATAGGTCTGTATAAGACACTCTGGCTTGGGGAAAGCTGAACTAACTACAATGATTGATTCATTTCAACATGCGTCAAATGTATTAACAGTAAATGATGCTTAAACAGATGCCTGTCTCAAGGCCTGAACTTCTTAAGGTGATGGACCCGTGTAACCATACTGGTTTGGAACCTGTGTCCTTGCAAATGAGGCATCAGGTTTTTCCCTAAAAACTGTATTGTTTTAAAGCTGCAGGTAAAGACTACTTTGCTTATTTTTACTGGGCTGACATGATGCAAACTTCATTCAACATGGCTAGATCCCAGAAGACACAGCACAGCTGACAGTTTTACTAGCAAGGCCAAAGCCAGGGACAGCAGATTGACAGATAGACAAAGACACACTGCTGGGTTTATGTGATTCTAAATACCTAAATACATTAAATACCTGAATATAAAGATATGTTTATAAATTCAGAAATATTAGTCACCCAGATATATAAATAAGAACAATGATGGTGTCTGATTCATAGTTCTTGATAGAAGATATGACAAACACACAGGGTAAGGACAACTGAGTTAAAAATGGCTCACCTTTGAAAAAGGAAAAGGAACAGTTGAACTTGGGTTTCTGGATTTCAGCAGAGCGTTTCTCATTTTTTGTCTCCTACATACAGTTTGAGCATTGTCTCTTCCTGATGGTCTGAATGTGTGCACAATATGTTTGGGGACGCTTACCCAGCTCCGTCCTTCAGTCAGGATAGATGGAAAATCAGTATGGGTTTTTAAAAACACCCTGGATATGTATGTCAGTCAATGGAAAATTTAAGCAACAGAGAAAATTTACTGGCCTAAGAATACAGCAGGCTTGCAAAAATGATTTTTTAAAAACGTAATGATGAATAGTCATAACAGTAAGAATATTCATGGCTAATGATGACACTTGTTGGTAGAAATATGAAGCGCTTTTACCTCAGAGCTTAAACAACTGATAACTGTTGGAGATGAAGGTAGGACCTGAGGTGGAAGGTTAATTATCCCAGCTCAGTTTATCTTGTTCTGAAATGACCAGTGATGATTTCTGCTGGAGAGAGAATCCAGGCAAGTTGTATAGAGGTGTGGATCCTTTTTTTTTCTGTGTCTGTACATAAATTTTGGTGCTCTTACTAGGATGCTGATAATCAAAATATCATGCTCTTATAATATTCCCCTCTTACTAATCTTTCTCTAAAATAAACAATATAAATTTTTTCTTTCTCTCCAGAAAGCCCTTTGCTGGCTTCCTCTAAACTCTGAAGACACTTACTGTCCCTTGATACTGATGTTCCAGACAGAGCTATTAGTACTGAGCCTCCAGACACAGAAATTGAATTTACAGACTCAATGCTTTAAGGCTTCAAAGAGCTGAAGGGGTGGAGAGAGGCTGGCACAGAATAGTATACTTTTTCCAATTTCACTTCAGGGAAATTAAATAAACATTTACAAATTAAATAATGAAAGCATTTTTTTTTAAATTAGGTGTATAAGCATTATCTGTTAATTATATTCTCCCACTTGCAAATTGTAGTGAAGAACCATTTGTCTTCCAAGAGTGTGGTGGCAAGGCTTAATTTAATGTTTGTTAGGAAGTCTTGGATCCTTGGAGAGAAGCTATGAGAGGAGTATGCAGTATCATTATCATAATTTTATATATAATAATATTCTGCTCTTTTATTTTGCTGAGGAACACTGATTCATTGTCAACACCCTCCATCCTCCACAGAAGAGGTCAAAGTTAATTGTTATCTATTTACTGACTAGGGAAGCAGAGATTTCTTTTGCTTCATTCAACATTGCACAAGAAGTAAATGTCTGAGGAAGAAATGAAGCTGGCAAGAAATAAGGCATATACAGTGAGCACTTGAAATCTAACTGATGTAGTTGTTTACTAGAGTACCTCCTACTACTGTTTTCTTAGCGATGTTTTTGTTGCTAATGGGTTGAGCTCAGAAAGAGGTTACAAATGCTAATGTTAGTTTTGTGCTCTCCTTGATTCCTTGCAGAAGGACCAAGAGGGGGTTGCTTTGTTTTGTTTGAAATGGTTTCCTTCAGCTTTGTAAATAGCAAGAGAGAAGAATATGCTGTCTTCTGAAGGTTTAGGAGCAGTCTGCCTTGACATTTTATAATTTGAAAAGGTGATTGTGCTGAGTCCTTAGGAAGGCTCTTTAACAATGTTATCGCCATAATCAAGTAAAACAAAACAAAAAAATGGCTTGAACAATTTGATTAAAATTTGCTGCTCCCAGTCACTTTCTAAATGTTTGTTGCCTTGACTGTTGTAGTGGTACTTTTTGCACTGCCTGTCTGGTATTTTCATAGAGTTTTCTAGTTTACAGAAATCGAGATTTGCTCAAGTGCATTCCTGTGGTACACCTTAGGTCTGTCTTTCCAATAGTGGGAAGGGAGATAATATGACCATTTTTTCCACTGATAGATTAATTTTAAGAGTATTCCATTTCACTTTGTATCACATTAGCTCTTTTAGCTGGCTACAGATCTGGCAGACTTGGGCTTAGCAAGGATGCATTTGGAGTATTGAATCTGTACAGTCAAAAAAAGGAGGAAATAGGACATCACTTTAGTGAGAAGCCTCAGAAGGGTTTGAGAACAAGTTTTCAGGTGCAGTCTTTGCACTTCCCCTTGTAAATGTGGGTAGCTCTCATAAAAGGGAGCTATCAATGAAATGACCTCTTGCTCATCGATATTTATTCTCCTTTCAAGGCTTTGTCTTTGCTCTATTCAGTTTGTAAGTCAAAACAAAGTATCACACCATTGCTAACGCTGCAGGTTTAGCCTGCTATCTGAACATCAAGCCAGTCTTGTTCTGCTTCACTACAGTAGCACCCACAGGAAAAGGACTCTGGATCTGGAACTTATCAGGGTTTTTTGTTTATGCTTGAGACAAGTATACATGTGACCTAGACTTCAACTTTTACTGTGCTGACACTATAGGAAACACTTCCCTTGTCAGTAAGTTGGTATGTCAACACCCGAAGTAGTTACAACAGTTAGAACTAGTGGCTACTTTTTCAGCTGGTTTTCTGGTCTGGTTTTTTTAGATACTGTTAAGAGGACTGCCTAGACAGCTGAAACATGACAGCTCTGCTAAGAGTTAATTCCTCAACAACCGAAGTTTAGATAGATAATCTGCAGCAGAATCCAGCCTCACATCGTTCTCATTTTATGACTGTGACACATCTGTAGCACACTCTATACACATATTGGCTTTTGTTATGCCCCGAGGAGCTTGCATTAAAACTGTCATGAGACACACAACTTCAGATATAGCCTCTTCCTTTACCCGAATATTATGCATGTCTTTTGCCCCACATTTACTCAGAAGAAACAAGCCTCTTCATGTCATGCAGTGATTGCATCCCCTGAAGAAATATGTCTTATTTTTTTAAGATCCTGTAAATCTATCAAATCTCTGGGTTTAAGTTTGCTATTTGCATCTCCCTGTGCAAGTCTAGGGAGCTAAGAAGAGAAAACAGTGAGTTAGCTGCACTTGGGATTCTCGCCAGTCTTCGTGGGATGGAAAATTCCTTCCTAATTCCATATCTGACTTTAAATTTGACCCTCAGCGTGTGAGCAAGATAGACCAACACATGCACTTCAGAAAAAAAAGATCCTTTGTGTCCTAGCAGGACACTGATGCAACTTTTCTAGGGTCCCAGTCTAGCTGCTGCCAATCAGTGAAGCTCTGTCTTCCCTCGAGCATCCTAGACCGTGCGGGTAAATTGGGCATCAGGAAAAAGAATGGTCCTCTCCCTCCTGCAGGCTGTCAACAGAAGCCTTGAAACATGAGATTTTGTTATAGAGTTCATCTCAATGCAGAGCTACCAGAAAGATGAGTATGTTGAGCCCAACACAGAAAACCACTGGTCCCCAGGGGAGAGTTGTAGTTTTGTGTATTCCAACATTAGTGATCATTTATACATTAAAACTGTCTTCTTCACTGCTAGTTTTTGTGTTCTTCTCAGTTTTTAACAAACAGTTTCGTTTTACTATCTAGAGGACTGATTAAAAAATATTGAATAGGTTCAGGATGACATTGATCTCTGAATGATGCCTCTAGAAATGACTCCACTCATTGATACCATCCCTTTAACAAAACCTTTGAGCTCTAGCCATAAAGTAGTTTTGAATCTCTCTATTAATTGCAATTTTAAAATTTGTACGGTCGTATGCCTTGGAGAAGTCCATATTGTAGTCTATACAGTTGCCTTTATCAAGTCAGCTTCTCATAAAAAGAACAGTGGGGTTCTTTGACAAGATGGTTCACATTAGTTGTATTTTATCTTCATTGATTTTTAGAAAGAATGCTGACTTAACTCATTTCATTATTGTATCCAAATTGATCCTGGGGTACAGTGCCTATAATTTCCAGAGCCTTCCTTCTTTAGTAGTTATTTAATACCTAGATACACTTACAGTTCTCTGATCCTTTGGAATTTTCCCGTTTTTCCATGAGTTGTTCAGTATCAACACTAGTGGTTCGGAGAACTCCTCATTGAGTTTATGTAAGACTCCAGGCCTGTTGATTTGAAAACATTTAATTTTAGCAGATCTCGTCTCACATCTCCTTTTATTACCTACAGTGAATTTTGTTGTGCTGACGTAATATGGGACGATACATTCTCTAGCTTCGTTCCAAGGACAAAACAATGTGCAAAGGACAAAATGTTTATTGGATATTTCCGCCTTTTTTGGATTGTCATTTACAGTTTTATCACCTGCATTTAGCAATAGGCTCATGGCCAATCTCAAGCACACTAATATTCACAAAAATATTGGTTTTGCTTCTTTACCTCTGTTAACTATCAGTACTTCCTTGATTTTATTATCTTCCCTCTTAAGTTCCCTGCATATTGTATCTTAGAAATTGTTATTAACTTTTACTTTCCCCTTTCTTCCATGTTACGAATAAGTGATTTTTAGTATGTTTTATTGCCATCTTTTATCCCAGATAGTTTCTGGTTTAGTATAAATATTTTTGTGCTTAGAAGTGCATTTTTGGCCTGTGATTGGATAGGCTTAACACTTTATTTTACATTTCTCATTTGATTTTACACTACAAGTCGGTCGGACTGATGATTGTTCTAAACTGTCAATATTTGTCCTCTTTAAAGCTCCAAGCGTACACTGTGGAACCAGTCCTCCCATACTGGTTGATGCTACATTCTGCTTGCATATTGTAATTGTAACTGCATCACCAGCATTGATACCTAGGCAATTGCCAGTTCAAGGCAAGCACTTAAAACTTATAGTCCATTGGAAACAAGTCTGTGGCTGAGCTGTTTGAGCTTCCACAGGGAAACTTTTATATTACCACTAGATTCCTGGGAAACTTAACCATCGTTTTGTTACTGGCCACTTGACAGGTACAACACATACTCTTCACTAGAGCACATCCCCCATGACACAGTTTATTTCAAGTTAGCAAGGAAATTGTAATAAGAAGCGGGCAGGAAATGTGAGTAAAAAGTCATTAGGAACAGTTCCAGTGAGATTCCCAAAGGAAGCATGAGAGGTTGCCTGAAAATCCTCGGGTTTTTTTTCTTCCCACTGGCTGCTCATGCTTGCTCCACGTTGTTTGCCGCCCCTGCTGCTGTGCTAGTGGAAATGTTTGTAGGGCTGTACTGCAAATAAGAGCATCAAAACTCAATCAGATTTTTAAAATGTCACCAATGAAGATGTGTTCTGATTTATAGCAGGGTCACCTGCAAGTTTTGTAAGCCAAATATCTATTCTTGGGTGTTTTAGTACTAGACTGAACAAAGCACAGGATAGTATATTTTGTACCAGTCCCCAAGGCAGAGAGTTAAGATGGATATAGGTTGTCCTTTACACAGTGGCAAGTATAGCTTTCATGGTCACTTCTGTAACTTCAATGCTGTATGAGCAGTCTTGGCTCCAGCTTAAGGAGGCTCCACTCTGAGATAATATAGGGCTCCCCCTCGGATAGAAAAGGGAGAAAAAAAGTCAGTTAAATACCTAGGGTCTTGTTGGGGATGATGAAAGCACAGGAAAAAAAGGACCATCAGAAGGGATGTCTGTCCTTTCCACTATGAAGTACACTTTGGGTTTATCTTTTGGTGAAGGGGAATCTAGTTCAACCCCTGGTCTTGCACTTGTGTCGTTGCTGAAGAAGAGATCCCTAAATGAAGAGGCTCCTCAGCTTTTGAAACTTAAAAATGGTCAGTCTTGCTTCCCTCCTGTTCTTTTCCTGAGATTTTCCAAGGGTGGAGGTTGCATTTCCTTCATTGGGGGGTTTATAGGCTGCCAGGAAAAATTGCAGGAGTAGCTCAAAAGATGGCAGGATGATTTTCCTTTGGTAGGGAGCAAAATTCCTCCCAGGAGAGGGGAAAGTATGGCTAAGAAATGGTGAATGAACACTTTGTTAATGGCATGAGCTCCTTGCATTCCTGTGCCTGGAATAGCGACTCTTGTCACTTGCCTTTCCTCCCACTTGACTTTCCTCCCACACGCCTTTCCCCTCCCATGTAGATAATGAAAGGACCCATTAAGTCTGCCATGCGGGGATGGAGTGAAGCCCGGTGGATGGGGGGATGACTCCCATGGAAAACGTTACTGGAAGTGAAACACACATCCAAGTCTGGCCCTGTCCTGGCGTTCATTCACCACGTTAATCCTGACAGCAACACAACCCGTCAGCATAACACCCCATTATAAACAAAGATAGACACATAAATATCTAGTCAAGGTAGAAAATGTGGGTTTCAGGGTTTTTTTCCCCTTTCTATTCTTTTCTTTTTCCACTTGCTTAAATAGGCACAGCAGAGCTGGTTTTTTATCACGCCCCTGCTCCTGCATTTTTCCAACCCAATTAGGCCATTACCAGGGCTAAATGAGGCATGGAGCCTCCAAAAGTCACACCGTCGTCCCGGAGATGAAGCGCGTATAGCTGCAAAGTTGGCAGGCAGGTGAGGTGGCTGGGGCTCACTGGAGTGTGACCCCGGGTGTTTTTCTGTTCCAGAAAGATCACCTTCAGAAAGGGGGCGGGGGGGGGGGGGGGTGTCAATTAAAAAATATTATTTAAAAAAAGCACTGTGTTAACGAGGGGTTGCCAGATTGTGGTCTATTAACTTGGCTGTGTTTCTTAGGGATTCGTGAAAAAGTGGGTGGCCACAGTGCCTTCAGATTTTAGGACAGCATGGCAAAAGGGGCCATGAAGACCATGAAAGTCCTCATGTATCTTCCAGTGGTTCTGATAATTAGTTTTTTCCTCGCTGGTCAAGAGCTCCCTCCCTGCCGCAGCCTGTCCCTAAGCGTGCAGTGCTCCTGGGTGATCCTGCTCTGCTGGGGGACAACTGGTCCTCCAGTGGCCAGGCTCCCTTTCCAGCTGAGGCCCTTCAAGTCATTCATACTGTGCCAGCTTGTGCAATAAAACAGGGCGCTCTTCAACTCTTTCCATGACACAAACCCTGTATTTGGTTCTATTCCCAAGCTGCTGGGAACTCTTTGCGCTGGATATAGAAATGATGCAGAAGAGGGGGTCATCTGTACTGCCCTGCAGTTCTGGTAGCCCTCACCAAGCATTCTTAAATTATGAACTGGAAAAAAAATATGTTGTAAGTGTCTAACACATGGGGAAAAAAAGGCGCCATTTAGAAAGACAAAGAATACAGAGCCTAGCAACTAGACTCATCAAAGATAAGCCTGGGATCTCCTGCTTTATTTCAGAGAGGAGCTCTGCCAGAAAGGATGATAATTTTCTGTCCTATACTGTTTTAAACACATAAGGTTTTGTGTGCTGAAAGAAAATTAACATGTGCAGTTTTATGAATTTTATTTTTATACATTGAAAAGAATGAATCAAGTCCTATTCTCTGAATACAGATTATTTTAGAAGCTGAATAGCTTTCCTTGTCCCTACCTTCACCTCAGTTCTGCTGTCTTTACTCACACTGAGCAATATCTTATTTACCAGCTAAATCATATGAAACTTCTTGCAGAATATGGTAGTAGAATCAGATGCAATACTGAATTCACCAGCTAAAGAAATCTGGAAGTGACAAAAATACAATTCCTAGCCTTTTTCTGGTTTATAAGTGTGATAATAGATCTGTTGAGATAGATGTAGTCAAAAGAAGCCCACACATCCATTATTGGACATGTTCTTATGGATCTAGCTGCAGCGGCTTGAGGTGTTATTCTTACACCAGCATGCTCTTCACCTGGGCAATCTCCCCAGCAAGAACCATGCTCCTAATCTGCTTCAGTGCCAAATCTAGCCAATTTGGTTAATTGTATCTTCACAGCAGTTTGAGCTAAACTGCCAGAATTTGCAGGATAAAGCTAAGGTGAAGGCTCAAGATCTATTTTGATGACTCTTTGGAGCTCCTGATGACCTCCAATAGTGGTGCAATAAAAAAATCACAGGTGAGATTGGGGTATCTTAGGTGATTGTATCAACTGAGGAGAGTGACAGGGAATTTGCAATAGGGGAATATGACTCACAGAGATGTATTTTGTTCACAGGAATGTGTATGTCTCAGTTGCGGAGAGAAAGGAGCTTGAAAAAAGTTAAGGTGTTGATTATTTTATTCTAGGGCTGACTTTTGCAAAATTAGGGCTGTTTTTCACAAAACTGTTTGCTTAGGACGTTAACCAACTGCTAACTAGTGGAGCTAGAAATGTTCTTTGTAAGACACTAATGCTGTAATTGTCTAGCACAATATTTTTGAAGCAGGTATCATTGGGTACTGCTAGAGGCAGGCTCTTACACCAAATGGACCACTGATTTGAAGCTGGATGGCAATTTCCATCATCCTCATACATTATGGGGCAGAAAACATGCATCTGTAGGGTTCGAGATGAATCCTGCAAAGAATCTATGGGGGATTATTGAAAAAATGTTTACATTTGTCGTCCCCATCTTTTACAAATTATCATGGAAAGTTTTCTTCGTACAAACCTGTAAATAATATGGTGCATCCCTGAAGAGGGCAGGTGGAGCAATAGGGGATAGCTACACTGGGTGCTTGCATGTTGCTGCTTTGGTATTGCTACTTGCCAGTACTGGCTGTATGTCACGGGTCTGTGGTATCATTTTACTAACATCTTTAGCAGGGAAGTGCAGCCCCGCAGGCCCAGCCAGTATTTCTTAGGTGAATAATATAAATAATCATAACTGATAAACAAGTCCTTGCATATCACATTGATTTTCCAGTGCATTGCATAGGCAGATAAGGGTCACTGTTCCTATTCAGGGGTCAGTGTATAGTGTACAGTATTGTATTCCACCCTGTGCTGCGTCCGCCACGAGACATGCTAGCACAAGCCAGCTCCGCAAGGAAGAGTCAGCAAAACCTGCCTTCTCTCACTGTAGGACTAGAGTGGGACATGTGCCTGTCCGAGCCAGTTACCTCCCCTCACGCCTGCAGTTCTCCTCTTGATTTTCTTCTCTACCTTCCACTGGTCTATGTTTAGTGATACGGGTTCAGCAGAACTTCTATCCTTGCTAGAGTCCAACATTTCTGATGAGCTTACCAAGACTCCCTTTACATTGACCCTATTTTCCTTTTCTGGGGCCCCTATTCACTCCTGCCTTCTTTAACAGGAAGAGGTTACACATACTGTACAGGCAAAAGAAATACAAAAATAGGAAAGAGGGCTTTGGTATTAGAATGAAAGGAGGAGAGAGAAGAAAGCTGGAGAAGGAACAATAATTATTCTGTTCATAAAATCATAAAGAGAAAACAAGCAATGGAAAAATAGGGGGAAAAGGACATCCTGGGACAGTAGAGAACTAGAAATGTAAGAGAAAATGTAGAAAAAAAAAAAAAAACACAAAAAATCCATAAGGATCTATTAATAAATCATCTGGAGTTAATGTAAAAATAAACCATCCAACACAAAGAAAGTGTTTATTTGTTTTTAATAATAGTATAAATGAGAATGGAACAGCCAGCCAGGGGCTACTTTAGTCTCTGATTCAGCAAACCACTAAAGTACATGCTAAGCTTTTACAATCTACTAAATTTCATTAAAGTCAAGTCTCACTAAAGTTGAGCACATAGTTAAGTGTTTTTTCTGAATTGGATTTATGTTGAAATTGGCTCAGAATTACAGTTGTCCTTATTGTTTGGTTCACTGAGGATTCTGCAGGGAAAAAATGGGATCAAATAAAGTGTTTTGTTTCAGACATAGAGGTTTATAAAAAAAAATCAAGTAAAATTAAAGGAAATAACTAAGCAAAATATGTTTTTCCCTTGTAGCAATTTGATAAAGTTGAATTGGAAAATACGTTCAACTCTCGAATCTGTATTTTATTTTACTTTTTTGCTTAGAGTAAAGCCTGAATCAGCCTTGATTCAGCTGATATTCAGTTTAACATCTGTTGACATGGATGAAGCATATGTGCAATACATTTCTGAAATGATTTCTGGCCAGTATTACAAGTTGGGAAGCCAAGCCCCTAACAAAGAAATTGATTGGCATAAGGCTGCCCAGCCAGGCAGGAGAAAGAAGCCAGTATCATGTCAAGGATCCTTCCCCACGCCAGCTCTGGGAGAACATTGCTTTCCACAAAACCATACCAAGTTGTTATCAGAAATCTGTTATCCTAGTTTATTTAAAGCTGCACTTCACAGACAGTTTGACTTTTCTAGTGGCTTGCATCTAATACCGATGCATCACAGAAGGTTTTGGAAAGACGAATTCTGGTGATACAAACCAGATTCTTCTTCTCATGTTTCTTTACATGATCCGAGCTTATTTGCTCCTGCTGTTTTGTAAAAGAATGATCAAAAGCTGGGTGATTAACTCAGAGAAATACAGAAAGATAATTATGCTTTTCCTTATTCTAGTGTTCTTATTCTGTTATTTCATGTTCCCTGACCTTTCAGCTTGCTAACCAGCAGATCTTAGGCTGGCCAGTCAGAAAGTGTGACATCTCTTTTGAATAACACTGCACAACTACTTTGGCATCTTCCTCACTACTCCCCATTCTTCCCTGCCTCACAATGTAGCACAGAAAGAAAACAGTTTAAAATGGCCTGATCCTGGTGACCAGTCCTTCTACCCTATTATTTTCTAAACAGGAGAAAGAGAGGCAAAAATAAAAGACAAATGTAGGGTATAGAGCATCCAGGAGTTGATTACAAGGATAGTTCCTTCTTATCCTTTCCAAGACAGACCAGAGCAGAGCAGTTTCATAAATTATGTTCTTGGATTTGCATTTATCGGTATTCGAGAATTGAGCTGAACCCTCTTTTCATTTCCTTGTAGAGAACTGCATCTTAACAAATGCCCTGATGCAGAGAGCATAACACAATGATATTATTTTATGGGCATGCCTAGCAAGAGACAAGGACTGTGCTAGGGGGATTGAGCCTTCTTGTCAACCCCTGAGAAGTTTCTTCTGAGAGAGGAAGAAGATAGACTATGAGCTGGGAAAGATGGAGAAACTTCCCAGTTACCTATGCAGGGTTGTTTTGTAGAGCAGTGGTGGACTATACTTGTGTGGGCTGTGAACACAGCACCCATTAACACTTCTGTATCTTCTAAGGCCAGCCCCAGAAAAGCTATTAATCCTGCAAAATAGTAATTAAGAGCAATTCAGTTGGGTGACACTTGCTGGCAAAGTTTCTGCATTGGATGTAGGAGAAAAGGCTTGCTTGGGATGCAGGAATGTATATATAATATGCAGGAATGTAAGGTACCCTGAAAGGCACACAGGTTGAATGCCTGGCTGTTTCACCTGCAGGCAAAAGTCTGAACTAATCAAATTTTGCAGACAACATCCCAGTGCCGTATGCATCATCCTACAAGGTTATAGAGTGCCTTCATTCTGCAGAGCATCCCCCAGGCTTTCTTTCTCCATCTGTCCAGGAGGGTCTAGTCACTTCCCAAATATATGGGGTGGGGTAAAATAGCTGTCACTGGAATGCATGCTCGTTCGCATGGTTAGTGCAACTTTCTTTAGAAACAAGGAAAGTTAGGGAAACCAATTTCATAAAAAATGATACCTTAGCAAAGTATTTCACCTCTTATTTTATTGCAATTCTTAAGGGTCCTAATCTCCCCTGTACATAAAAAGAAAAATCATTGAAACTACCAAGAAGCCTTAGACTGATATTATACCTAAGGCACCTTTTCACCCACTTTAAACAACCAATAAGATGATAGGCTTTTAACAGGAGGAGTAGGAAACAACCAAGTTAGTAAAGCATGACACGGTAAGGGGAGATCAGGGTCTGGGATGTAGAGAGGCAAAACAGGACAGCTTTGAGATGTAGACCAGATGGATTCCCTGGTACCTATAGTCTCTAAATCTGAGATTGCTGGAGGGTCCAATGCAGCTCCCAGCATAAATTATAGTTGTCAATAACTAGTGGGTTTATGGCAACTTCCCAAAAGTCTGCAGATGGGCTGCTGTGCCTTTAGAACTCCCTAGGACCTGGAAATCCCTCCAAGCCCTGCTGTTCTGCCACGGCTTCTGTGCAGTGCTGTAGCTCCTCAGCTTTTCTTAGCAGTTCATTAAGCAATCTAATGAATTTGTCACATGTTGTTTCTTGTCTAGTCATTTTCCAGTGAGCGCTGGGGGTGCAGCAGAATGCTTTGCTTGGTAGGATGCCTTGATAACCTCATACATTTCAGTACTCCCTTTTATGTATACACACATGCACTTTTCCTGCACTTGTAGTGAAGAAGCCACAGGAGTGGAAAGATAAGAAGTTGCAGAATTGTCTTATTCCCTTCTGGTATTTGTTTCAGAGCTTTGTGATATGTCTTGTAGAAATGAGCTTTATCTCTTATTGCAGAAAACTCTTACCCATGAGAGGAATGAAACCAGTCATGCCTATAAGGCCCCTAGAGCTGCTTCTTAGGCTAGCTTACAGCCATGCCTGTGTAGAAATGGCTCCAAAGACATAGGTCACCCTCCACATAGATTTCCACCAAGCAGTCACTACTCAGAAACCACTTAGAGCTCTGTGTCTGCTAACACACCCTGTGTCTGCTAATGGTGTTCGCTGAGTGCATTCAGTGAGCCTCTAAGGTATTTTCTATTGCCACTTCTGTATTTTGCTTCCCACCATCAGCACACACACAACTATTTCCACAAAGGGATATCAGTTCCCAGGACCCAAATCACACTGATCAAGGATTTTGAACATGATACTGATGCAAGTTACTTGAGAAGTGTTAGGTGAATCACAAAGTCAGGTACAGTCCTGGTTGAAAGGTGGTTGCTATAAAGCCATGCAATCCCAGCTACACTGCTTGGCATCTGGTCATGTGCACTTTATGAGCCAGTGCTGAAGTGGGAGGGACATCAGAGGCCTTGTAATCCCACATTAAATCCACACATGGTAAATGCTGCCTGTAGGCAGGTTTGGATTTTTACCTGGTTGTGCAAGAGCCAGGAGCTGATGCTCTTTTGACTGCTGTTGCTACCACTAAATTTGTTTGATACTCCTTCAAACAAAGTGTTCTGGTTAGTCCTGGCTCCTTTTTCCGTATCTGCAGTTCCCCAGAGGCTCAGACATCAGCCTCTAACAGTTGAGGTTTCCTTGTTCTCAAGTTGCTTCATGGAGCAGAATATCAGCAGCGATGCCCTAGGCATATTTCTGCCACTCTGGTATTTCATAGTGCTAAACACAGATCAGGGTGTGACTCCACACTCTTTTTTAGCAGGCTCTTTATTATTTGGATACCAGTACATGATCTTAGGAGTAACGAAAACCTAATGATATGGCTGCTACATGAAAATAATGTTATAGGTACGAAAATTCTAGAAACTTAAATGGTAAATCACTGACAAATTTAACAATGTTGGGCATATCAGATGTAGCAGAATTAACTGTCATACAATTGCCTGGTTTACTATATTCTCTTTTTTTATGTTTAGTTTATCTTGGAGAATTCAGAATGTTACTCTAGGACAACTGCTTAGGTTTTTCATGGCCAAGTTAAACACGTTCTTAGGCATACTTTTCCTTCTGTGGGCTATTCCTCCCAGTGCTAAGAATATGGCTTTCTTCATTTGAACTGGCCAGGTCTTGCTATTTACAAGCTTCAGCAGCTTCTTCAGTACCACGGCTGATTTGTATGTGGTATTTTTGGCCTCCTCTTAGCTTTTCAAATGCCAAGTGTGACTGTAATGTATCTTTTTTTAACATACATTTTCTGTAGTGTAATAGGATATTAGCATCCTGATTCCTGCCAGCAAAATTCCATCTACAACAGATAACACCCCCTTAAGCTAATAGCAGTGCATGGAAATACTATCCTGGAGACCCTGTGCTGATGGTCTTGATGACTTTGTAAAGCCTTATTCTCAGTAAAAGCTCTAGCATTCATGTTTTGTATTTAGTTCAAAACTAAGTGTAACGGTAGTGTTTTTAAAACAGAGTCATTATTCTAGATCTGAGTTTTGCTCTACAGTCCTCTTGTTTCTGAGCTCTCCAAACTTTTCTGAGGCTGAGATTCCATTTCCCAATCATGCTATTTGTCCAGGCAAAAATCTCCCTGTTTTGGGGACTGTGGTATGTAAGAATTGCCTCCTTCAGCATTGTCAATAAGTGCTTTATAGTAATTTTCAGTTAACACTTGCCTTCTTTAAAGACAGAACAGTTGAATTCCACAAAGTTCAAACATAGCTTTTCCATTTGAGCACACTAGCAGTCTGCTTTTGATTGTGTCTTTGATGCAGTCATCCCCCATTTTGACCAAAGAGGTGCAAGAAGGCTTGAGCTAATGCCTACTCCAGTGCCATACGTGAACAATTTACTTTTTCTCGTATCGTCATGGTACCTCAGCACTAGAAGTCTTGTCTGGTCTCAGAACTATGAAGGCTTGTGTCCTGTGTCCATTGTCTGCTTCATAGAAGTGCCCTCCTTTAGCTGTCTTGAGCAATGCATTGGGCACAAAGTTGACCACATATATCCTCTGTGATTTCTGTTCTACCTGAACCTCTTCTTTGTCTGTTGAGGGCAGGTGTGTTGCTCATGGCTTCAACCTTACCATGATCTAACCGTATGTCTTGCATTAATAAGAGAATTTCAAGCTACAGCAGGATATCCGCTAAGGAGTTTCTGTCACTTTAGCAAATTACAACGCTCTGTTAGAGTGAGGCTTAATGGATCCCAGACTTAAAAGCCACAAAAAACCCTAATAAATTATTCTGGCACCTGCATCACACAACGTATAGCGCTCCAGCCAGTAATTATTTTATCAGATGCACAGTTCCTGACTGAGCTATGCTGGACCTTCTAGAAAGGTATAGAAACTTTGAAACTTCAACAAGCAAAAGCTGAAGGGAGTGCTCGAGCATTTTCTGACAAAGCAGCATTTCATCAGAAAACAGTCATTTGTCAAAAGCAAGAAGCCTTGTGGAAGATTTCTGGCAGGGCAGTGCTTTGCTGAAATGCAGCTGGAGTTCCCACAAACTTTTGCTTCATGGCCATCAGGCCCCAAGGGGTGGGTGAGCATCTTGGCTCCTCCAAACCACCCAACATTGTAGCTCTGGGGCAACATCACCTCCAGGCTGTGCTGGCCATGGGACATCCAGGCCTCCCAGGGACAGGACAAGCCAGCTGAATAGGCTGTGTGGGTGTTCAGGGTCTTTTGGAGTCTGGGATGGCCCTGTTGCCATGGCCAGGTTCAGGCATCTTCCCCAGTTCTCTGCTGTAAAAAGGTCCTGAAAGCCTGGGAGACTCAGCTGAGCTTGAGCATGTTGGTACCCAGGTAAATTACAGGAAGTTTAGCAGGTTCTACCTTTGGGCTGAATGGGAGGGAAAGGCTTTTGGAAGATGAGAATTTCTTGTGAGGTTCCATGGTCTTGTGGATATAAACATGCTCAACTTTGCCTTGTGTTCAGCTGATGATCTACCATAAGTTAAAAATGTCATGCTGTTCCAAAAAAGACAAGTGCCACGCTGAGATGTATAAACAGGGTTGTAGCCTGCAAGACACACGAAGTAATCCTACCACTCTGCTCAGTGCTGGTAAGGGCCCAGCAAGGACATTGTGTCCATTTCTGGGCACCGGCCTGCACTAAATGTGGAGACATGCTGGAGAGAGGTCAGAGGAACAAAACAAGAATAATCTGGGCTCAGGAAAGCATCTTTATGAAAAAAAGATTAAATTAATTTAGTTTGCTTGGTCTAACAAAAAAGAGAAAAAGGGTAGATGAATTCAAATCCCAAATAAGGCAATTTTGAGGAGGGAGGCACTGGACTGCATGTGATAGATGGGAGAAGGCAGGCTTAAGTTGCAACAAAAAACATTCAAGTTAGATGTGAGAAAACATTTGCCTCAGTAAGAGCAGAAAAGCATTGGAGTAGGCTGCCTTGGGTGTCTGACAGGTCTTCTTCCTCAAAAAGTTTTAGAGAAAATATGTCGGGAACAGCACTACTATTGCTGAGCCCTTCTTAGGCTAAGGGACAGGCTGCATGACCCCTTGAGATCCTTTCCAATCCAGCTATTCTGTGAACTTGAGCAGCTGCTGTTTAGAGTTGTGGTTAGTTACTGTTTGATTAAGAAGTACTTCATAAGTAATATATGCCATGAATGTGCTATTCAGCTTCTTTTCACCCAAAGAACAAAGATTTATTGAACATTTCTGGCTTTTCTTTGTGATTTAGTCTGACAACTAAAACATACATTCAACTAGCAAAATGGTGTCGATTGCTGCAAACCGTTCAAATACCCATGACTGTACCCCGGGTACCATGTCTCCCCCCTCAGCTACTGTTTCTGCCATGACAATAGTGTCCTGATGTCTCTTCCTGTTCCTGGAACCACTTTAAGTTCCTCCACTGAAGCTTAGGTGAGATAGCTGCTACTTTACTTCCAGTTCCAAGAAAGTTCAAAATCAAAATGTCTGATAGTTACAAAACAGAGTGGAAAAAAAAATATTAAAGAATATTTTAAAAAAGGGGAGGGGGATTAAAAATAGGGCTGTGTCAAAAAAATTGGAAATTACAATACTTTTTTTTAATATTTTTCTTGCAAAGGAAATCTGATGGAATTGTATTTGCTGAATACATGTACAGAGAAAATGTGTTCTGCACTGAAGAACTTAAAATCAAAGAATTTATGCGCTAATACTAAATGATGTTTTAAATGTAGAAATATTTGCAAGGGAAAAAAATAGCAATGGATTCCTAGCTTCCTTCTTAATTCAGTTGCTTGATAATCTAATCTTTTTAATTTATTAGCTGAAAACTGCAAGACCACACTAATTTGTTCTATTAGTAGTACAATTTCCACCTATATTTTGCTAAGTTTTATGTCTTCAGGCATGCATTAGCAGGTAATTCAATCTTTGGCTGCATAATACTTTCCTTTAATAAGGAAGAGGCTCATAATCTTAATCCAATTAAAGAAAAGAGAACTGAAGGAAGATTTGCCACAACAAAAGATGATACTGGAGGGTATTATCTTGGGGTACTGGCAGTAAGCTAATAACTGTTCATCAGGAAATCAGTATCTTCAAATATATTCAACCTCAGGTGTGGAGAGCACTTGAAAGCAGCTGGGCGACCTGTGTCTCCTATTAAATGAGTTTGAGATACTTGGTTTCCCAGCTATAGTTGGTATACTCCAAAGCTCCAGGTTGATCTTCTTTCCCCTTGCCCTCAAGTATCAGCCATGAGCTCTTGCCTGTCACATCAGGCTCCATGTACTGTTTATCATTTCAGATCTTTTCTGCTCTTCCCTTTGCTTTGCATCCTCTCTTAATTTAAACAGTGCCAACCTTTCTAACCATGAAGTGACTCCTTGACACACAAATTTTTTCTGGCTTTCTGAGCTGCTTTCATGTGTGCTATATGCTACACTGGGACAGGTGTGACAGCACTGTCTGCAAGCGTATTTAAATTGACTTAATAATACTGCCACATTACTTCCCAGTTTTTAATCTCATTTTGCTACCCAGGAGAGTATTTTACTTACTTTTTGACTGCTGTTTCTTACTGAATCATCCAGAAGAGGACCCAATTTTAGCCTGTTGTTATTGATTTTCTTGTGACTTCTCATTCTGGAACACGCACAGAATCTAATCAAAATGAGTGTAAAAATATTTTGTTCAGCTCATAGTTGCTTCTAAGAACAGAAGCTCTCAGCATAGCTTTTCATGCCTGTGCCAGACAGAAATGGTGGTTAAACAGGAGTTGTATCTACTGAGATAGATCAGTGAAGCAGGTAAGGGGGCAAGTGCAATCAGCTGCACCAAAGGCAGAGCACCCTGCTCCACTGGGATGTGTCACTCACACTGAGACCAGCTGGACCAGAGTTCATGTGACAGACCTCACTTGTCAGCTCCAGTCTCTCACAGACCGTTTGCAGGCCCCAGAGCAATTCACGAGGGCCCTACCCACTTTGGATGAGGTTGAAGAGCAGACTGCAAAACAGGTGAAGCGGTTCAGCTGGGGAGCAGACCCCTCTTTTTCTCAGGGAGCCCATGCTATCGGTTCACCCAGTGTTGGGAGGGTGCCCTTGGGAAGATGGCAGCAAGGAATAGACTGACAATAGTAGAACAGTTTGACTACGTGTGTCCTTGCTGCCTGATCTGAGCAGTGCTTGGGAAAAAGGACAGGCAGAGAAGTGGCAGGGATGCTCTGGCTAAGGTTCTCCATGTGGGTGGAAACTTTCCTAACTGGTCCTCACACTGGGGCAGGGAGTGGGCTGTGAGCAGATGTAGACAGCATGCATGCTATACTTGACCTCCCCATCTGCAATAAATTTGATGTGCTCACGAAGCACTGAGCTTGCTGCACATTCACCATCTGTCTGGCTGTATGTAGAGGAAGGCTAGCTATGTGTTGAGGCAGCGGGTCATGGTGTAAAGCTCTCTTCTGCAGCTGGCAGTCCATGTCTTTCTTCCTGCCACAAGACCAGACACCCATTCTGTAGATAATTGTAGATATTTCTATGGGGCATCAGATAGCAGGAGGACTATGTGAAACAGGACAGAATGGAAAGTGTCTGCAGCTGACTGCAATGATTGTTTGACTTTCAGTAATTCATCCCATAGGACCTGGCAGACTTAGCCTCAGCCAGGTGGAGAGGGAGAACATCAGTCTAAAAAATGTCTGATACACTTTTTCATATCTTTTCTGAATCCATGAGTGGTGGGAGGAAGATAACCTTTCCCTAGCTGAAACTTGTCAAGTTTCTTATTCTGTTGGGCACCGAAGAAGCAAGAACCACCATCCATCTACCAGAAAAAATGAGAACCCAAAAGCCTGGGGACACTGCCTTGTTGCACAGCTCTGTCACTTCCTAATCCTGGCTCTGGTTAAAATTCTGTCATCCTGCTGTCAAAGGGCCACATGCCAATACCAGAGGCTCCTCAGTAAAAGGTACCAGTCAGATGTTGAGACAATGTGCTCACAAGGGATAGACAATATTGCATCCTGGCTAGAGCAGTGTGACATAACTCCAATGGCTTGCCAGAGGAACATCCCAAAGTGTTTTCTGACTGCCAGTGTCAGCAGCAGCTGGACATTTCATGTCCATGTTTCAGATTTTGAGGATGGTGTTGAAATCCCCATTCAGGAATAGGGAACTAGCAGTCAAGTTTGCCAAAAATGGGAGTTTCTGACTTTAGATTGAGTCACTTGGATGCTGCAAACATGAAATACATATTTTTTCATATGAAACCCAGTATGTTCCTACAAAATCTTTCCATGTGACTCCACATTTCCTGGTAGAAAATTGTTTGCCTAGACATATTTTGATCTCTAGCCAAAGATTTGATTGCCGTTGCCAATAAAAATGCGCTTGTTCAAGCCAGGACCAAAGAATAGTTTAGAGTGGACCCGCCACAGAGAAGTGCAGCGTCTACCCAGCTGTCTAAGTGTGTTGACCGCAGAGGCATGAGAATGATGTGAGCTTTATCTCTCTTCTCCCATTGACTGCTGCATCTGGACCTTCATTTTAACAAAAATGTATGAAATATTTCCAAATGCTTGGTGGTCATACAGCACGCATAATCATTAAGGCTGACTACTAGAAGAACCCCCATGATCACAGTGTTTCCCTGCAGTAATTCCTTTTTTGACCTAGGTAGAGGTCAAATCTGCCTAGGTATGTTTGGTGCATAATAAGTCATCTTCATAAAAAGGTTCTCAGCACTTGAAAACTCTTGATGGCTTGCTTCAGAAATTAACTGTCCTCAGGTTTATCAACCTATGCCTACCTTTTATTCTGAATTTGACTAACTTCAGATTTTTACTACTAGCTTTTAGACCTGTTCCAAATAGGCTGAAGAGCTGTTTATTGTGATTTTTTTGTGCTACCTCCTCCCCCATAGCTATAGCCATTTTCATATGCCATAATTAAGTTAGTTCTTCATTTGGCAGGCCTGTAGATGTGCTGCAGGGAAAATGCATTGAGCACAGAGAAGCTGCAATATTTCTCATCCCCAGGATGGAGGCTTCAAAGCTCTATAGCTAAGCTTGCAATGACATGATCACTGAACGTTTCAAGCTTTCATGATTCATTACAGAGAAGTATCTTGATTTCAAATGCTTCCCTGGAAGTCATCCTCACTTTCAATGTGAAAGAAGTCTTTCTTGTGACCTTGTTTCATTTTTAGCAAGGATAAGTTCAAACCAGAGAGTTAAGAACGGTCAAGGGAAAGGAGGGGATGGACCAACACCGCAAGATTATCATAGTTATTCGCTTAAGAGAAAGCTTTGATTCTTACAGCCTTTGATGCTTCCTTATTCCCCACTTGCCCATCCAAATCTCTCACAGCATACTCTGTTCATGGAGGTCTGATCACAAGTTTTACAGGGTCTCCTGTGGCCAGAGTCATGCAGAACCATAGGAATATTTAGTAATGCACCTTACATGTGATAGAGAATTAGGCACCTGACACTTGTTTAAGGAGGTGTGGCTGGCATCACTGGGGTGCCTGGCCTACTCTGTCAAGGCTGGTAAGTGCCCTGCGTGGGTTGTTGAGTGGGCATAGCCTCGGGGCCATACTGAGGGGTTGATTTGACAAAGCAGAACCTCCGTGGCAGCATGGGGCCCTGGTGTGTAGCTGGGATCACTTTTCATGTCTTTCTTTTACAGTTCTCAGAGATGGGCTCTCCGTAATGCTTTGGTTATGAAGAAGGAAGGACTGCTGAATTGTTTTTTTGCAATGGGGAAGACAGAGGGAGAAACACCAGCACTGTGGCTCCCACCTTGTTGCTTACCTCCTTGCAGACATGTGTCCGAAATCCTCTCTGTGTTGTATTAAGGAAAGGAAAATCTTACATATTACGACATCTGCTTTATTACATCATCTTTTCCAATTTTGCATCCTATAACCCCCTGGTGAAAAGAGGAACAATGACTTTATATAGCTGCTGCTTGATTCTTTTGCTATTTACCTGGAACACTGCTGCCTATGGGCCAAACCAACGGGCACAGAAGAAGGGAGACATTATTCTTGGAGGATTGTTCCCCATTCATTTTGGAGTGGCTGCTAAAGACCAGGATCTAAAATCAAGACCAGAATCTGTGGAGTGTATAAGGTAAGCCACAAAAAAGGAAAATAAAATGTTTTGGTGGGGAAGTCTTGACCTTTCTTGACTTCAGGTGACATGCTATACATTGTGTAAATACGGTCTGTGATCTGATGCCTGTAGAGGCAATGGAAAGTTATGGTGTAAATAATAGAAAAAACCAAGTGTGTAAAGACAGGAGGTGCCTATGTTAAACAGTAACAAAAATAATATTTGGACAGTGAAAGAGGGCAATCTTGGTATTACCCAAAGCTGCCAAAACATGAATATACTGATCTAACTGGCCATTCACAGTGGACATTTGAATAGTATCTGAAATCAGCTTTCCTAGCAGAAGGACAGAAAAGAACCCATAATGCCCTTAAGTTCATTTGATTACAGTCATGCATACCAAAATAGCTTAGAAATCAAATTTGGGGGTTTTTTTTCCAGTTCTGCCTCTCATCTTCTGAGACTTTACAAACTGTTTTGTTGCCTAAACAAGTGAATAGGTGAAAGTGAGATAGGGCACTGCTTTTGAAAAATCCCACTGAACACATACATAATATCTTTAGGACATTTACAAAGTCCCAGACTTGAACTTTTTACCCAGGCTTTCCTCACCCAAAGTCCTTTTCTTCTGTGTGAACAGTGCATATAGGTTTTGTCTTAAATATTTGGCAGTTAACCCTGGAGGGAGAAATGCACATGAAAACAAATTCTCTTATTATTGAAGTGTATCCATTTTTATGATGAAACATGAGGAATTTTTAAGCTTACAACCCTGCACATAATACACATAACAAGTGGAAAGTGTGACAGAAACTGATTGCAACTGAAATGTCATATAAACAAAATATAAGAAATTGATGTGGAATTTTTTCATGACCATGCATGGGAAAACACTTCAGCGTTATGGGACCTCTTCTGTAATCACATGTGAAAAATTGTGTATCTGGAATTATTTGGACCTCTCATGCTAGACTGGGGATCTAGTACAGTTTTGTTGCAGATAGCAATGAAGAATGGCTGACAGCATTCCTGCTATGCTTACAGATTTCAGGTGTGGTTTCCCACTGAGACACTGAGCAAGACACAGCCATCTCGGTTATGAGATCATCCCCAGATGCTCTCATAGGGAGCACACAGAAAGAAGTGTAATTAAGCATGGGTTCTTTTGGCTTCTTCTGTGTATGCACAAGAAAGTCATGAACTAAATGTATGTGGAATGTCTATTTCATGGAGCAAGAAGCTCTGCCAGATTCTTAGCATCTTTTCTCTCCCAGATGCAGCATTTTAAAAGTGGAATGCTGAAAGGCGATGGATGTTTTCAGCTCCATTGTCTTCTTCACCTGCTCTAGGTGGCAGGCAGGACGGTGCAGATATTTGCAAACTGAACATAGCTTTCATGTCTGTCAGCACTGGGTCTGCCTCAGTGACTGTCTTGGCATGGTCGCATTATTAGAATGGGTCACAGGAGAATGTTCCCCCCTGAGTACAAGTATGTGGTTGCCGAAATATTTGTTAATGAGTCAGCACTGCCAGCAACAGGCAAATCCTGAAAAGCCAAACCAGCTGTTTTAAGGACACAGTGGGAGATCTTTCTGGGTGGCATTTGGTCTGCTAAAAGACACCCTCCACCTGAAATTTGCCTGGGTAAAATCTGTGTTCCTCTTACCCCTGCACCAAGAAGCTGTGGGTGCAAAAGAAAAGAGTTGACTAAAGAGGCAGGCATTTGTGGCACTTTGCTGCACTCCCTCAAGGAACTGGATAAATTGTGAGTTGATAGCATGATGCAAATAGAGAGAATACTTAATGAAGATCAGAGATCTAGCTGCAGAGGTAGTAGCAACTACGATAGGAGCAAGGGGATAACTGGACTAGAGATGACTGGAATTTCCTTCACTGCACACATCTTTACCAGCAAGTGTCCATTTCCAGAAAGGTTTCATTCAGAAGGAATTGGGTTGAGAAGACATTTTGAGACTCATCATCAGATTTTAATGATGAAGATAATTAATCCATGGGACAGTTTATGTGTATTCCTTGTTATTGGTACATGTTAAATTGAGAGCAGATATTTTTCCTGAAAGGGTTTTCTATTTTAAGCAGTATTTAGGTCAGAAAATTCCTCTGGCTGGACTTGTACAGAGATCTCTCAACACACCCATGGTGGTCCTTTTTGGTTTTGGACTCCATGATTAGGTAGTAGCCGTGGGTTGTGCATGCTGACTGTAAGAGCCCAATACATTCTTCAAGTCATAAGCTACAGTCTTTCATATCACATTTGAGTTTCCTTGGCTAGTCTGGAATGATCGAACTCACATTTTTTTGGGGGGGAGGGGAAAATAGGCCCCAGTTTCTTCCCGAAGTAAAATCTCCCTAATCTTGTGGTGTCAAAAAGTCCTGTAGGGTGGGAAATCTGCTAAAGGAGCATAAGTGTGGCTGTACCTGGTCAAACCAAAGGTGCTAAATCTCTCCCATACCTTTGAATGCCTTTGTTGCCCTTCTCCGAGCCTTCTCCAGCACTGCTGTATCTTTTCAAAGCTGAGGCTAATCAGTTTTATACCTGTCCCCTTTTTAGATGGCTGCGTACAGCTTTTAATCTCTTTATTACATGGGAAAATGTGTCTCAGGTCACATAAGAAAATTAGACCCAGGTTACTCTAGGAGTATGAGCATCTGTCTTTCCTCATACTCTCCTCCATTAGGCAGCAGCAGCAAGTCATCAAACCATATGAAAAGCTTCTTGCTTTGAAACCAAGAGATGACATAAGGGTCCCACTCAAACCCTGTGGGTGGTTTGCCCTGGTGTCTTCTGGAGTTCAATATCGAACAATTTAAGACAATGTGTCTTTTCTTTCTTTTGAGGACTATTCAACCTGATCTGTGCTGTTGGGATATTTTCCCACACGTTTAGCTGTGTTCAGTGGCATACCTGTGCTCCCAAACAGGGCTTCTCAAAATGGGTAGGACAGTTTTCTCTCCAGTTTTTCAGTTTTCATGCCCTTCATACTCTTGTGGCATGCCACATTTCTCCCCAGCTCAGCATATGTACTGGCCTGAACCTACTGTGCATACCTTGCACATGATTATTTGGAAAACTATAGGCATAACTCAGCAGTGAAAGGAAAAAGGAACAGTAATGATCTGGTCTCCGTTCTTTTTGTGCTGTTTCTACTGAAAATGCTTCTTCACGCTTTAAGCACTGAGTTGTAGAGTCCAAAGTGAAAACTTATGCATGATTTCACCACACCAAATGTCAGATAGGAGTACAGAAAGTGAGAACAATTTTGTTTCCTGTTTATTTTTTAAGCAATCAAGTATCCCGCATTTGATATAAATACACCTTCTGTCTTTGTATGCCTCAGCTGCTGTTGCAGCAACTTTCCATATAACATTTGCTGATGCATATCTGATGTGTGCAGTGGAGGCAGAGGCTGAGCACAGCACAAGCAATCCCTGACCCCCATTCCCTGTCAGCACCTACAGAGGCCTATTCATAACCTGATTTCTCCGTCCTTACTTGATTTCATGTAGATTAAGAATAGTGGTGGTGGTATTGTTAGTGTTATTGTTAGCCTTATTGCACAGGTGGGCTACACCCATATATTCCTTACTGTAATGAACTGCAGTGAAGATATATCTTTATTGAGCTGACAGTGTTGCCAATCTAGTGTCACTAGGTCATAATTTTTAATGCCTATTTCCTGTGTTCTGATCAGCAATATAGCCAAGGTCCCACACTGTGACACATAGCCTTCATGCTGTGAAATTGTGGTGAGACATCGTCCCCATGTCATAGTGCAGAACTTCACAGAGCATAGCTCTGCGACGCTTTAGCTCACTGAGTCTGTCCATCTGAGAGAACAGAGAATTTTAATTCTACCCTTTTTGGATGTATTTGCTAACCCCACTGCAGAACTGAATGCATAACGTGATATTTAGAATTTGCTCCCTAAGACCAAATTATTGCCTTTTCCTCTTTCTCTTCCATCCACCTTCTGAATTATAATTTTTTAATTTTCTTTGGTCCGCAAAATTCCCCTTACCCATAGTCCTAGCTTGTAAGAGTAGTAAGCAACTCATTATACCTACTGACTGCAGGAATCTAACAAAAGACTGAAGGTCTCCCTGTTGCATAGCTTAGTAATAGCAGTAGTAGTAGCAGCAATAACATGTAATTAATGTACTGGAAATCTAGAGAGGACAGAGAAATTAGTATGTGCATACAACCACTAGAGAAAGAGGAGTACTAATGTGAGCCAAGAGGCATATGTAGGATTGGTAACCATTCTTGAATAAAAGTACCTGTCAGATACGGGAGGGGAAGTGAAAGCTGTATTTAGAGCTTTCACATTACTTTCTCCTTTTCCTTCATATTCTATTGCTTTTAGTTTAGTGCCTTGCAAGTGTTGATAAATGAAGGTCAATAATTCACATGAGGCTGTGAATTATTCCTTTATGGAGACCAACAGGGATCAGGACTAATTTCCTTGCTGGATCCAGACAGTAAAAGCTGTTCAAATCAAACCAGACAAACAAACAAGCAAACCAATGAGATGGAGCTACAGGGAGCTTAAACCATGCCATGAGCTTGTGTCCCTTAATTTATATACCCTTGCTTTGTAACATTGACTGAGACATTTAAGCCATCCTGAGCACCCCTTGACAGACACATTTCTACCAACTAGAAAGAAACTGGCGGGAATCAGTGAGATCTTGCAAGTTTACTATCTAGCAAACTGGGCTGCTGCAAAGATAATCCATCCCCTGCAGACATGACAACTCAACTGAGGATTTGTGGAGGAATTGTTTCTGATTTATCTTTCCCTGTTTGGGCTCCTGCCTGGGAGTAGGAAGATCAGTGGGTTGCATACTCTGACAGGTGGGAGAACAGGCATCAGAAAGGAAACCTTTAAAGAACCAAGTGTAAGTAAAAATTCCTATCTACACCTTTGGGCACTGAATTATTTACATTAAACTCTCATTTAGAGTTTAATGGCCACTTTTCATAGCACCACATCGCAGAAATATTAAAATAGAAGACTATGCCAACATACCTGTAAAGTAATACGGCAGAAAATAAGTTTTGGAGGTTGCTTATTTTCCACAAAGAAAATATCAGTGGCTATTTAAAGATTCTGGAAATCTAATGAGAAGTTTGCTTCTGTTAGCAAATCCTTTGCAGTTTCTTCATGGAAATTACCGATCAAATTTCTGCATGGTTGACAGAGCATTCCAGTGACTAGTCATATTAGTCACAGCACCAGCATAGCACAGGAGGTCAGCTGGATCAGCATAACCTGCTGCCAGGTTCAAAGGCTGCTCTTACCCATCACTCATGTACACACCAAGCCTAGAGGAACCTATCTGCAGCTCCTTGCTGGGGTCTTACAGTACAATGGGAGAGAATTTATCCACACAATTATCATTCACAGGGATTGGAGGAATCATGAAATCTTGCTTCATTTAGACCAGTTGGCACTGGTCTAAATGGCACTGCCTTCATCTGACCATATCCATGTTACAGTACTGATATGACACTGTATGAGACCTTGTCTGAAGTTCTATCAGGTGTTAGAGAAGACAGAGCAAGGTCTGTTTCTCTCCATCCCATCTGATCCTCTTCTCCTGATCTGCTGATGCTGCTATCAGCAGAGGTGCAACTGAAGAGAACTGCAAGTCTCCTGCCCAGGCTAGTTTGAGGTAAATTATCAAGAGCATTTCAAAGACATTTTGGAGTCTAGCTCCCAGAAAACACTCCCTACCCTCCTTTTCCCTCCAAAATAAAACCAATGCAAACTCAAGTACCTGAAGTACAGGCTTCATGCTGTAAATAAACATCAGGAGCATATGTCAGCTCTTCCCTGGCATCTTGTTCCTTAATGGTTGCAACTAGAGCAAAAAATAATCTAAATGACCGAATTACTTCTAATGGTAACACACACTGCCATGTTCCAAAGGATGTCCGTTTTCTAAAGAATTATCTTTAAAAAGCTACCTGTCCCTTTGGTCATGAGTTATAACTAAGGCTTTTTTATTGGCCTCAAACCTTTTGACTTGAAGAGATCTGAATTGAAACCATGCTGTCTGGTCTTTGAGGTACAACCCCAGAGCAGAACCTCATTTGGAAGTTGGCCAAAGATGTCTGGAGCAGGTGAAATCAAGTTGAATAAATGAAGTTTTTAAGACTGAAAGATAAACCTTAGATGTGATATCTTTAGACATTCTGATCCCAGATGAATCAGATAAAACTCCTGGAATGGAAGTAATGTGGTTGTGTTCATTTAGCTTTGAAGAAGTCAGACATAGCTAACATCAACTTTAGAAGCAATTCATTTAATCCAGCAATTAAAAACTGTTCAGGTCATACATCTCAGAGATTGAAAGATCATGATTTCATGCAGCTTATCAGTAGAAAACTTCACCTTGATAATGGAAAAATCTTGCAAAGCATTTCAAAATGGCACTCATGTGAAACCTAAAATTTACCATTTCATATAGAATCTGTTTATGGGCAGGCTATTTCCCCAGGCTTTTCCAGTTTGGGGGCCCGTCAGTTTTCCCAATGGATCTCAAGCATAACTGCTTTGACACTTTCCTGTTTTCAGCTGCAGCTCAACACAAAATTGCAAACTAACTGCTATCCTGACCCATAGTGCATTACAAGGAAGGGCAGGTTTCAGTTCATGAAAGATTCTGGCATTCCAGCTGAATTACCCTAAAACACAGCAGCTTCACAAGCACAAAACTGGTTGCTTGTGCAAATTTACAGGAGAAAACACAGTAAGTAAAACTTGAGAATAAGGTTTATCAAAGCTACTTTCTTTCTGTTCATTTCCATGAAGAAGCTTCTCTCCTTTTTGGATGAGTAGTCACTCACATTGCATCACCTTCTTTCACTGCCAGCCCATGCAATGCTCTAAACAGGGCCTCCCAGGTCCTGCAGCACACTTGCCACACCGCTCCCCAGCTCTGGGTTAGCTCCATGCACAGCTGAGAGATGGTCGGAAGACTCAGCTTCTCCATTTTAGAGAACAGAGGAGGCTTCAATTTCAGTTTCAATGTCACAGGCCAGCTCTGATGGCACCTTCTGAAGCTCATGTCTAAAGCAACTGTATGAGAGCACTATAATAATGAGAAAAGTTATTCCTTCAATGAAAGCACTGAAGTATCCAATTAACAAGTTAGCAAGTTACACTAGGATTTGCAATTATAGCATGCCTCTGTTCTCTGGCATAAACAGGTTGACTGTGCTTTCTCTCACAATGTGAAGCGTGTGATGTGAGGCCAAATTTCCCTGAGCAGAGCTCCCAGGCACCTGTGCATCCAGCAGCATGCCAGTGCTGTGTCTCAGCTTGCTCTGCCTGCTTAAAGCCAGGAGGATCTGACAGACCGAGTATCCCTGAGCCCAAGTCCCTGGCAGCATCAGGCTTAGCAGACACTGCCATCTGCATTCAGAAACATGTCAGAGGAGCCTGGAAGCAAACCTGGTGGATGTAGCTTTGTGTCAGAGCATTTGCTCAGGAATCATGAGATCCAGGTTTAGGGTCCTGAGCAGAAGGGACAGGCCAGAGCCAACACCCCAGGCATGCTCTCTTTCAACTTCCCCAGGCTTTAGGGGACCTAAAGTTCATCTCATCCTCACAACCTCTGAAGTGAGCTCCCAAACTGAACAGTTGAAAACCAGAACAAAAGCTTGTAGCATATGCATACCTCATCTGTAACCACTGAAGACAAAAGCAAAACTTTTCAAATTTAGTAGGATGCAAGAAATAGCATAAGTTGCTTTTGCCTTTTGTATCTGGAATTCTTCACCCTGACTCAGTCCTGGTCTCCTCTCCTCTGTTTCTCTCCTTCTCACTCTATTTTATTTTTATTTTTGCTCTCCCAGGTATAATTTCCGAGGCTTCCGCTGGCTCCAGGCTATGATCTTTGCCATAGAAGAAATAAACAGTAGCCCAACTCTCCTTCCCAACATGACCCTGGGATACAGGATATTTGACACTTGCAATACAGTCTCTAAAGCCCTGGAGGCCACACTCAGTTTTGTGGCCCAGAACAAGATAGACTCCCTGAACCTGGATGAATTCTGCAACTGCTCAGAACATATCCCTTCCACCATTGCAGTCGTGGGAGCAACCGGCTCTGGCATCTCTACCGCTGTGGCCAATCTGCTGGGACTCTTTTATATACCTCAGGTACGACTTCACCTCTCTTGTTTAGGTTACAGAAGTGGCCTGCCTCTCTGCTCTGCAGAGATTAAACAACGATTGTTTAATCTTTGCCATTTCCAATAGGACCTCAAGGAGAGAAACAATACAAAATGTGGGGGTTTTCTTATGGTAGAAATATGTCTTGCTAGCAATTTGCAATCCCCAAGCACAAAGGTTACCAAGCAGTGAATAACAACATTCAGCCAACAGCAACTTAGTCTGGGAGGACTAGAGTCCTCTAGAGTGGTTTAGTCTGTGAACACGGGTATTTTAGGTCAGTCATTGGCAGTTACCAGCCTCGACAGGTTAGTTGTGATGTTACTTCACCACGGTCACTGTCTAGTCATTCCCAACTCCCACAGAGCCCAGTTAAGGCAGAGCTCAGTCATTGCCAGCTATTCTTATGTCTCTCAGCATCTCTGATCATTCAAGTAGGTGATCTGTAAAGTTGTTGCTTGTGCTGATCAGGTGCTGTGAAGGTATCTTCTGGGCTGACCTGCCTTTCTTTTGCCCTAGGGCCTCCAAAGCAGGGTTTGTGAAAGCATGTGGATATGCCCCCCTCCTTGTCCTGGGGGTCTTCTGTGTGGTGGTGTAGTTGTGCCAGCTCCTGTGTCGCAGCATTCTTCTTGCTGTCTGCTGACTCTACTGGGGCCGGTACCAGCATCCATGGTCCCATCCTTTTGTTTTACAAGCTTGTTGCTCTGCCAAGACCCTAAGGAAAGTATGAGCCTGGCATATTATAACTTAATGTTGTTGCTCTTGATTTTAGATTTCCACACTGATGATAACTTTGGAAAAAGCGCTTGGCCTTATCCATTTATGTGTTGCCTTGTATAGCCTAACATTTTCAATTCCTCTTCTAAAATGAATACAGGTGCCAGAGCTCACAAGAGTCCTTGTAACAAGATTGTGTCACACTGCACTCTCAGTCTGTCCTGAGAGGATATATCTTTACTTCAGCCAGGGCTCCAATTCCCATCTGCACCACAAATGAAGGAAGGATTCTTGACTGCCTGGTGCACAGTAATATATCTTGTCTGTTTAATGTTATCAGCCTGACTCCCTCACAGGAGTCTGAAAAAATGGACATTTGGTCTCTGAGCAGGGCAAGAATGGTTTAAGCTAAGAGCAGTATGTGCTATCTAGGTATTGCCCGGAGTAGCATTGGAAGGTGGTGTGTAATAAACACCATGATAGCATTTTAAGGGGTATTGTTGATTTATACATCATATTACCAGGTAAACAAGGGCAGCTGAGAAGTGTTGGTGGGTTGGACTGAACTTCAGAGATGTTTGCAGTTCTCAGACTTCTCTTTGAACAAGGAATGGCATTTGTGCTACAAAGCAGTAGTCTTATCTAGAGGTTGCAGAAACAGGTAGATGTCAGGAGGTTCAGTTCTGGAACAAAACCTCAGCCAGGTGGTTGAAGTATGACAAATGAAAGCATGCTTTTAAATTGGGAGTTGTTGGGCAGCATTAGAATACACATTATCGCTACCATTTAAAGCAAGGCCATTAGAAAATCCATGCTTAATAGACCTGGCATTTCAGTGGAAGTTGGAGGTATATTTTACAATTAATGTAAGGCTCATTACTCATTCAGCTGACATAGAAACTGAAAATGTTATGACTTCTGTTCTGTTTCTCAGTATCTCACCCCAGTGTACCATTACAGCCCATGCGGGAGCAGGGTACTTTGCCTGTACCTCCTGGCAATAGGTTGTAGGAGATAAGAGTAGCACTGGGCAGGAGCCTGTCCAGGGGAGAGTATAGCTCTGTGAAACGATTTGCTCCTGTGGCCCTTCAAACTGCACTAGCAGACCTCCTTTTCTTTCTTCTTGCAGAAACATTAAATGCCAGAGTTTAAGGAGGAGAGAAGGTTTTCTGTAAATTTCCACTTTGTACAAAATGAGAGTCAGTCCTAAAAAGTTCAGATACCAATCTCAAAATGCAAAGATAAGTGACTTATAAAAGTTCTCCAGATCTTTAAACTGTTCTTTTCTAGGTTTTATGATTTTCTTCCTACTTGTAGAAAATCAAAATTATATCTTAAAAGCATATGGCACTTGTTCTGATTAGGAAAAAAAAATTCTTGATAGCCTTAGAAAAGGAAATAAAATCCCATTTTAACTGTAGAACATGGTGGCTCGTGGAACGTGGAATGCCTACTTGCTTCTTTGCTGATTCTGGCCAGCAATCAAGAAATACTGCTAAGGTAATACTGACCAGCATTACCATAACACTCCACAGGGTCAAGGCGACTGATATAGATCACATTCTTAATTCAGCTGGCAGGTATTGTATATAACACACATATGGTGCCTGATGGAGCCTGTTTAAGGGTCGGGACAGAGGTGAGAGGCAAGGAGAGACAGAGAGAGATAGGTTCCAGATGGCAATACCAGCCTGCCGTCTCAGGTCTGGTTCAGGACAGAGAAAGCCTGCATTTTGTCTGAATTACGTGCATTGCCCTCGTTTATCTAAAAGATACATTCTTCTTGTTTCTGGATTTGGCAGGAAGTACAGCAGGATGCATGTAGGCCACCCATGGCTCACCCCTCTGCCATTCCTCCAAGCTAGCATCAGTGTCTCTCTCCCTCAGATCCTTGACCTTACAGGTGGACGTGAACTTGCTGCAGCCTCTCGGGTCCGAGCAGCTGCTTCTGTATGTTTGCCTCTGTAAAACAGCTACAGGAACATACAGACTCTCAGAGTGGATCATGTGCAACCACAGGCTAAGAGTACGTGGCTGCCAGCTCTCTCTTCATCCCATCCGAGGTTACACAGGTTGACAGTGATGCTAGATAAATGTAGGCAATTTATTCCCAGGCAGTTCACTTCATGGTGTGTTTTGCTTGTTTACTGTGCTCTCTCACAGGTCAGCTATGCCTCATCCAGTCGTCTCTTGAGCAACAAGAACCAGTTCAAGTCTTTCCTCCGCACAATCCCCAATGATGAGCATCAGGCTACGGCAATGGCAGATATCATCGAGTACTTTCGCTGGAACTGGGTGGGAACAATTGCAGCCGACGATGACTATGGCCGGCCAGGCATTGAAAAGTTTAGGGAGGAGGCAGAGGAGAGAGATATCTGCATTGATTTTAGCGAGCTCATCTCCCAGTACTCGGACGAAGAGGAGATCCAGCAGGTAGTGGAGGTCATCCAGAACTCCACAGCAAGGGTGATTGTTGTGTTCTCCAGTGGCCCAGACCTGGAGCCTCTCATCAAAGAGATTGTCAGGCGAAACATCACCGGTAAGATCTGGCTGGCGAGCGAGGCCTGGGCCAGCTCTTCCCTGATAGCCATGCCGGAGTTCTTCCGTGTCATTGGCAGCACCATTGGGTTTGCACTGAAGGCAGGACAGATCCCAGGCTTTCGTGAGTTCCTGCAGAAGGTGCATCCCAAGAAGTCCACCAACAATGGCTTTGCCAAGGAGTTTTGGGAGGAGACATTTAACTGCTATCTCCCAGATGGGTCCAAAAATTCTCCAGCTTCAACTTCCTTCCACAAGGGCCATGAAGAGGGACTGGGAGCTGGAAATGGAACGGCTGCCTTCCGACCTCCATGCACAGGGGATGAGAACATCACCAGTGTGGAGACACCGTACATGGACTACACACACTTGCGGATATCCTATAATGTGTATTTGGCGGTATATTCTATTGCCCATGCCTTGCAGGATATATATACCTGTACCCCTGGGAAAGGACTCTTCACTAACGGATCCTGTGCGGACATTAAGAAGGTTGAGGCATGGCAGGTAAGTCCTTCATTTGTGTGCCTGTGCAATATACTTGCAGAAAAAAGACAAGCTGTCCCGGATGCCTTTTAGGGTGCCTTTCATAATCCTGGGTCTCAGGCACAGCTTAAGGCTCATGGGACGTAGCATATCACTTGTGTGTGAGTTAGGTGCACGGTCCCACCCCACAGGGAAAGTAAGGTAAGTTGTGTTAGGTTTGCTGCAGTGAAAGGGGCTTAAACTAAGTTAAGTTTTCTTGCGTTTGCTGTGGGCCAAAAGTGCACACACAGACAATTACCACAGACTGGCTGACGCAAGGTAACTTGATCATATATTGAGCCCTTACATAAACAAGAGGGCCTGGAGAGAGCACATAAACAAAGAAAACAGTTTTTAGAGTTCATTTTCTTTGGCAAGCTCTATGTCTTTTGCAATCTCACAGCAATTTTCCATACAGGCTGTATTTTTTCCCCACAGTTTTAAGCTTATATAGGATCAAACTAAAGCAGGTTGAGTAATGAAGGAAAATAACGTGTGGCTATTGCGCAAATAATAGATAGTTGCTTTGATTTGGCAGTGATATTTGTAAACTGATAAAATGATACTAATGACTTAGTCACATTTGCCCTTTCATTCAATGTGTTCTGCCCATTGGCACATGGATGGTATTCTAGCATTTTGTCTTCTGATCCTTTATGAATACTCTATACCTTACTGTGTGTCTGATTGTGCTATCCGATGTGATATTTAGTATGTGTTTTTAATATCTACTGCGTTCTAAATAACAGAATTATCTTGTAAGGCTATCAAATGAAGATATGTCAAATATGTAGCAAATTCTGTTTGCCCTGTTCTTGTCATCACAGAAAACTTGGGCCCAAACGTGCCTGAAATCAGAACAACATGGGTGAATATAAGGAGGATCACATCCCCATTTGCATGTGTAATTTCCTCTATTCATGACAGTCTAACCAAAATAAAGGCTATCTGTGCCACAAACTTTGCAGATGTTGGGTCAGCATTCATGGGAACTGCAGTTTGGTTCCTGTCTAGTCTCAGTCAACGAAAAAACATCAGTCAGATCAAAGTAAAAGGCTTTGTCCTGACATTTATGGGAAACCTGCACTGCTGTAGATACCTGATTTGGGTTTAGCGAAACCACTTTACTCAGAGTTGATGAGTGTGGGATTTGACCCTGGTTTAGGGGAATCCCGCGATTGCTGGCTCTCTCTGGGGGTTCTGTCTTTCAAAGCTATTCTGTTTTTCAGGAGCATACTGGCAGAAGTGGGCAAGTCACAGACAGATTTAGCTTTCACTCTGTTGGTAAAAATGATCCAGAATAAATATATTTTTAATTCATTCCCTTATGCCTTGTCGAGTTGGAAAGTAAGGCAGGATATTCATACCATAGCTAAGTAAAATAATGTGGTGTTTGTTGAGGATTCCACAATTGGGAAGAATGTTCCCTCATGTCTGTGTTGTCTGGTGCTGAAGGAGGGCTATATCAAAATGTAAAGCATCCTGCTGATCTAGGCTTTTGGATATGCATACTTGCCTTAAAGGAGGGAATCGGCATCAAGAAAGAATATGTGGGGGATAACATGACTGGGCAGCAATAGCAGGTGCTACAAAGGAACAGGCTATCCTTGAAATGACCACCATTATGTGGTGTTAGCTGTCAAGCATATTTGATATTTGTGCATTTTTTCAATTCATTTCAAAATCAAAGACATGAATAGCAAGTAAATGCCAAATTTGTGTGCACATCTACTTCATATCAGGCATTGCGGCTCATTACCCTCGGGAAGCTTTCCTCAGCCTTAGGGGTAATGAGTTCACCTCACAAACGTGCATCCTCCAGCATCTCCAGAGAGCAGTTTTGTGATAACCAGACAGAAAAATATCTTTCTACAATAGTCAATCTCATGTGCAGCAGTACTTCTGCTGGTGGTCAATCAGCTCAAGGGTTTCATGAGCAACCCGAGAGAGCGAAGGACAGCGTTAGAAGTCTCCATTCCTGAGACTGGAGGCACCAGCCGCTAATAGCATCTGCAATCACTGCCCAGGTGGTGTGGGGGACAGATAAGGCAAACCCAGTGAACTCATGGCTCCATTAGCCTGAGCTATTGTCCAGAGCAGCCCTTGCCAGCGGGGTCAGTGGCTGGGGCGGATACATGGTGCGTTCCACAATTTAGTTATGTACCATTTAATTTCGTTGCCTTTCAAGGGCATTATCCCATTAACACATATGAGTTATTATTTATTCGTTGTCTGCTAATTGTTAATTTTGTATTTTGTAGTACAAACCTTTTGGAGGAACCGCTTTATATAATTCATGGAGGGTGCTTGTGTGGGTCTGTGTATAAAAATAACATTTTTACCTCAGTGATCAGTTCGTTTGAACTGGACAGCAGGAAGCCTAGCACAGAATTACTGTGAGTTCCTTAAATTGGGTGCAGTTCCCATATTAAGAATTTACGATTTGCAGTTTAAAAAAGCTCTAAGTATGTTTCAGCATGGAGAGGATGGGATTTTTCTGTGTCTCCCAAGCTGAAATATCAAATACTAACAACTTTTGTCTTGACTTATTTATAGCTACTTGTTTAAGAAGCTGCTTACTCATTTTCTCCACCTAAGTCAGCGGCAGACCCTCTCCATAAATTCAGTCTTGCTTCCTTTTGTTTTACCAACGCCACTGAAGCCAGCTGTGGGCATTCCCAGTGGAGATGGGACTGGTCAGCCCACGGTCGCAGGCTGCAGCAGCACATGCAGAGATGCAGGTGCAGGCAGAGCTGGTGAGCAGGCAGGGCAGCTTCCAGGTAGGAGCTGTGCCAGTCACTCTGCACGCAGAGCTGCCTGTGGGGTTGAAAGTCCTCTGCCTCAAAATGGGAAAACTGGCACTTCTGTACTCTACAGAAAATTACAGGCCTTAATAGGATGTCTGTGTTGCCCTTATTCTGAGCAATGTGTATGCCTGCAGCCGTCACGTTTTAAGAATCTACCCTGCTGCAAGGCAGAAGATAATCCAGGCGCACACCTTTGCAAGATGCCTGCAAAGAGCAGATAGTATTCTCTGCACATGCCATTGTTGTGTCCTGCACAATATTGATCAAGATCAGATTAATTACTTCTTTTAGCAGTGATTTGTTCAGGTAACAAAAAGGTGCAGGGCAATCCAGAACAAAATGTATAAGCAATTTCTGTCACATTTGGAGAAGGCAAAATTTTACACAAAGCACTAAGGTTTAAAGTGCATGACTGCAAATAGTACAACAGAAAGAATCTTCTTAAAGGACTCTGTCACCTCTGATTATCAGACGCCCATTCTCTTCTGATGATGGGCTGTGATATTTTTAGGAGACTGTATTGAGTAGGGCTAATTCTGTGGGTTGCTCTGGTTCATGGACTGGCCTCCCCCAAATACAGGCTCTCCTCTAAGCTATAGAATAGCAGTGGGAAGGTATGGCAAGAGGTGGGACATGGGCTCAGGGCTCCTTTACTGATGCTGCCTCTTTGTCAAAATTCCCTGCATCTTTGGCCTGTTTCTCCGTAACAGTTCAAACAGTCTGCTTTTGAAGACCTTTTTCCTTAATAACTTCCTTGATAATATTTCCCAGGTCCCTCAGGTTCCTTCATTTTCTTGGTCTCTGCTCACATGGCTATTCCCATGGTCACTTCTAACAGCAAGTCCATCTGTTCTTTTTTCAGTTCCTCTCTGAGCAAAGATTTATAACCCTTTGGGGCATTTACAGGAGCCTCTCTAGTGTCTCTGTCTCCTTTCAAACACTGGATGGTCCTGCAAAAGATAAGGGGAAAACTAGTAGGGGATCCTAATCTGTCCTTCAGAGCAAGTATTTACTACTTCATATTCTTTCTGCATGAGAAGAGGAAAAACCTGTCTTGTCTTCATAGTTCACACTGTTCTTTTGCCCATTCATTTGGCTTCTTGATGATTGCCAACAAGCAGCTGATGGGCCTCTCTTTCTGTCTCACAGTAAAAGCATTGTAATTAAATAGGGAGGCTAGGCTCTCGTGGATTTGCAATGGCAAAGGTGTGCAGTCACAGAGTCATGGAGCAGAGCATCCTTAGGTGGACTCCCAGACGGTTTGCAGGTTGTGGTTACACTGGAGGCTGTGAACTTTGGCAGGTTCATGAGTGAAAAATGAGATAGCTCTTCTAGGCACCAAGGCAAAGCATGCTGCACAGGCTGAAAAATGTGTCCTGTAATGATTAGCAGGTTAAAGACGTGCTCATGTAAATTATTCTATGCCTAGAAATCTGATTGACCTCAGACTTAGTGAAAAGCTGCCATATGCTGTTCCACAAAATAAAAGCAAATACAAATTGGCTTCACCTAGCAACACCTAAAGACTTATATTACACCTGTGCACCTCCCAGCCAACGGTTCCTTCCTCTGTGCTGGTGATATGCATTATGAAGAGGTAAAAATGGATTGGTGCCTTCTTCAACTTTACATTTAGGTATGTCTGGCTGGCTGGCAATTGATTCTGAAAGGCTTTAAAGAAGTGAATGATGCCTTAGATGACATACATCTCTCCAGACCTTTGAGCCTAATGGCTTATCTAATCAATTTTGTGTCTGTTGAACTATATAGGCCTGTCTGAACAATTAAAATGGTGTATGGAAAGCAGCTGCTTTGTGGCATAGAGAACAAACCAGTATCAGAACAGGTATTAACTGAGGCTGGTGTGAAAATCAGTCATTTGGGAAGAATTGCAATGAAGACAGAGGAAGCTGCTGAACATCAGGCAACTGCAAAACCTCTCCTAGTCAGCATTACAGATACACTGGAGATATATTTGTTCTGAACAGAAAGCAAGCATTTCACCAGTGTGCCTTCATTGTGGGAGACCAAACTGAGAGGCAGACAACTTGATTCACGCACAGAAATGTGTGGGTCAGTAGAGCAAACACAGCTTTTTCCCTACAAGGGCAATAACAGATGATCGGTTACTCATCAGTTTGGAGATAAAAACTTGCCATCAGCTGAGAACATCATTTGTGAGCTCTTCAACTAAGCAGACAATAAATGGAGTATTATTTAGATGTCTCTGCAACTAAAAGGAGAAAGACTTAACTGGACCTTACTAAAGCAGGGGTCAGGCTTGTAACGTCACCAGTAGAAAATATGCCAGGGAAACCATCGCCCGCCCCAACAGGGCTGCTAGAAGAAGGGTAGATGAACTGCATGCAGCAAATACACAACCTCTGTGTCGTGAAGTAAGGAGTTGTGGTTATTAATTACTTAGTAGAAAATGGCTGAGATTCTTCTGCATCAGGGTAGTACACACTGCCTGAGGACAAAAAATGCAGTATTCCTGCCCACACCCAAACCTGTTGAATTTTTCATAAAAGTAATTTTCAATATAGTCACTTATGCGCTGCATTACAACAAAAGCTGTATTTGAAAAGAAGCCCTTTCTAATATTTATGAAGCTCATTTGTACCTTTGTCACTTGGGGAAAAGAATACAGTTTTGCAGCCTATATTGGACATGGGAATTTTAGGGAAGGCTCCATGAGGTGCTCACATAATGTCTCTGTCTGTAGCAACTTCAGATAATAATTATCCCTTGAATTACCAAGACATCAGTATCTTTTACTAAGACACAGCATGTCTTTGTTACATAAAAGGATGTAAAGTTTCTTCTAGGACTGACCTTTCCTGATGCTATTCACAAATGGAGCTGGTGGCAAAGGGCACCTTGAGAACCCCCTAATGGCACTCAGAAAGTGATGTGAGGAAACAAGTGGGTTTATCAAAAATTCAGTTTCATGTCATAATCATTCCTCTGACTTGCCTGATTTCCATTTACCCCAAGGTAGGTCTGAAGCTAAATTCAAAGGCATGATAATTGCAGCATAGTTTATTATTTCTTTTCTTTTTGGGTGGTCAGCCATCTTCACAGATGCTTTACTAACCAGCCACATAGTTTTATCCCCAAAGTGAACTTTCATGCACTATGAAGGACTATTGTTGCTCCACACAGTGGGTAAAGTTTGGAGGAAGGAGAACAAATCACCTTTTATGTCATATAAAGGACCCTTTTGCCTTGTAGGTTTAAAAGAGTGATCTTCTCACGGAACCAGATGCAATACTTTGCTCAGAAAGGACTTTTACCTGTGTCTCTAGGAGAAATTACATGAAGGTTATTTAGGAACTGTAGAAATCAAAGCCTTGACATGACTTTTTTTTTGTTGGCCAAGACTTATATTGATAAAGGAAATGGAAAAAAAAATGTTTTAAGCTGGTAGCCAAGTGCAACATGTGCCCAAGCACAGTAACAGGGCTTCTACTGGGACTTTAGTTGACCATTGATGGGACCTATGACTGTGCTTGCAACAGATGCCCATTCTAAATGTCTGAATCAGTTGCATGAGTTCAGTCAACTCAGTGTGACTACAGGAAACTTTAGGGCTCTTTTTTTTTTTTTAATGGATAGTAGTTCTTGAATAGATTATAAATAACCATTGAACTCAGGTTTGACAAATGACCATTGTTTCGTTAAAAGAAATGACAGCAAGTATGCACTATTAGTTGATTCTCATTCTGACAGAGAGAGGCAGCTTACCCAAGCACTGAGGTAATTCATCCTATAGTTCCAAATAGGAAAGAATTTACAGTCAAAAGCTATGACTTGTTCCTGGCCTAGAGAAAGGCACAGTTTTTCAAATCAATATCAGCAGTGTTCTGTGCAGGACGCAGTTTCAGACCTTGTTGGGACTTTGAAGAGGCTGATCCATAAAGGGCTGTTAGAAGAAAAGTGACAGCAAATGGGTGCAGAGAGACACATATACAGATTTGTTCACTGCACAGCTGGGTAGAGACAGCATGAAACACCACCCGGAAAAGACTTTTCAATCAGATTTTGATTATGCAAGGCATTATATGTGAATTATGCTACTTGAAAACACTGAGCTTGTAGGATAACCACTGGCTCTATTATTAGCATTAATAGGTAGACAATTAATTATGTATTATTTAGTATTTAATTTAGACTTAAATTAATAAAAAGAGGCCTATCTGAAGCTTTTTGATACTTCACCACAACAGTTATTGTGCAGTATGATGACTTCCCAAGAGCATTAAAACATCGTTTACTCAGTCAGGACTTCTGCCAATAGATCCTTCATTGTTAGTACACACAGCACCCTGGGCCATTGTACCCAGTGGATTTCTCCATATTATATGTTACAAGTGAAAAACAAAGCAATTAGGGCATTAAGTCTAGATTAGGTGGCCATAATGGTTCTTTCATATCATGGCTGTAGGTAAAGACAGCAGCATGCAGAGTGCAGTACAAAATACCATCTAATAGGACTGACAATTACCTCTCACTGTACTTGTACTGTTGCCTTTGTCTGTCCAGAGACCATCTTTCTCCACAAACCTTAATAGGAACCTAAAAATGTTCAAATGGAGTCACTTGCCAAATGATCATGCAGTTTGAAATCCTTTGTATAATAAACTATGTAAATTTATGCCACATTCAGGAAAGTAATTTTGATCCAGCTAAGGGATGCTTCACATTGGATGTAAAGCCCAGGTATTTCATTTCTGAAAGGCTGTGTTTGCCAGTCAAACTTGTGTTTAGCCAGATTTATTTCCCCCAAAGAAAGTAGACCTTTCTTTTATTAGTATGATCCATGGCAGGTCACATCTCTTGTCACAGATCATGTCTTATTTCTAGTTGGGATTTAACTGACCTTTAGTTTCATTGGTCCTTACTTGGCCTTGCTCTATTAGATTTAAAAGTCCAGATGAAGTACTCATTATTTTTCTCCATGCAGTATTCCTGCACATTGATCAACTTATTCCTCGGTCTTATCTTGATAATTTAAAAGAGTGGGGTTTTAGTCATAAGATATGTTTTCTGCTTTATTTCTGTATCTTGTCCATTCACTCATCCTTCTTTTTGCCATATATTCAGTATTGCTTTAACAGCCTTAGCACAGCCAAACAGTGAAAAAAAAATCCCACATTTACATGCTCTTATTATTTCTTCATTTATATATGCACAAGTTACATTAGCCTTCCTTGCCACAGCATACAATGGAAAGGTCCCATTGAGTTGCCAGTAATACTTTGCAGGATGTGGTACCCTTTCTGTGCCTGTGGCTTGAATTTCTTATGACATGATGCATAAGTCTGAATTTCACTGTATTAAACACAGATGTTTGAGAGCAATCTGGGGGAAATGCTTTGTCTTGATTATTATTATTATCTAGCATTGCCTTAATCCATGCATTTTCTGCAAATTTTCCCAGCAGCACTTTTCTATTTTCTGCCAGGGTATTGATGAACATATTGGGTAACAGTGAGTTGTTTACTGAGGCTGGAGGAATTCCCCATGAACTGATGATCTCTCTCTGTTGATACGTGTTTTTACAAATCTGTTCGGCAATTCTTGATCCATGAACAGATGCTTTACATTAAATGTAAAGCTCAGATATTTCACTTCTAAAGGGGTGTGTTTGTCAGTCAACTTGGATTTAACAAGATCCGTATTCCTCAAAGCCTTATTGACTGGCAGTAATTATGTTTCTGTCCTATGATTTTGTATTAATTGATCCTCAACCCAAAAATCTTGTTTTGCCATTGTTTTTCCTGGGATTGATGTCAGACTAACCAGCCTGTGGTTGCAGAGGACATCCCTCTGCCTTTTACGGTATTGTCTTTGCTTGGCAGCTCTTGCAGCCCATCAGAGGCTGACTCTGGAGTGGCCCACAGAGCAGAAATACAAGCCTCTGTAAGAGGCCTGAGCTCTGATTCATGCCCAGCATGGACTGACACAGAGGGAAACTTCAGGCACACTGTTGGGAGTGCATTATACGTGCAGGTGTACCAGAAAGGTGGATGGAGATTGCTGTGGAATAATATAAGATAGCATATTGACTTTGTCATTCAAAGCCAGTGGCATTTTTATATGTATGTCATAAACCTACTGTATTAGCGCTCTTTTTATTGCTCGTGGAGTGCTGTGATGAACTGTCTGGTTCTGTCAGCCTTTTAGATCCAATTTAAATTGCTCAGGCTGTTCTCTAATCTCTTTTTAAGGACCTTCTACCTCCGTTAATGTCACGTTATGGCTTCAAAACAAGTGCCCTTGGGATAAGAATGTCCAGGGGTTTTTTTCTGATAGCAAGGGCAATAACATATCATTCATTTAGCTTTCCTCCCTCTCCTCCTTAGCTGTCTCTTTAGCTTTCCATCCTCTTTAGCAGTCTCTTACAGCCTTATGTCATGAGGATCTCGCATATATGACACCTTTCAATTTTAATATGTTCAAGAAATTTCTTAATAGGTTGCCTGGTGATTTTTTTTCTTCTTTGTTCTCCAGGTTTTTTTATGTTCTACTTTCTGTTAATATAATACTTGTGTTTCACACCCTTGTTTGAATTGTCTGTGTTGGATCAGTGCTTTTAGAGCACACCATAATAAATACTGTTGTTTGAGCTTTATTTGTATGATGAGGATAGTAACGTATCATTACCCCTTAATTAATGAGCTTTTATTTTAATGAACACAGCCAAAATTTCTGAACTGATAATGGGTTTATTGTGCAGGCGGTACAGTCATTCAGTCCTTTCCTCTACCTTGTCCATGGATTTTCTCTGTTCTGTTGGGCACAGAGACCTTCATCATCACTGGCCTACACTTGTACATCACTGGGGCAGAGACCAGTCAGAAGCGTGCTTGATTTTGTAGAGCATTATATTCCACGTCTAGGGATCCTCCACAGACATTATTTTTCATTTTGCTACCATGATTTTTGTCCTGATTGTTAATTGTTAATTGAATTGTCTGATTGTTAATTGAATTGCCCCCTGTTGTTAATTGAAACAACACTGTCCAAACAAGCATTTTGACAGACTTAAACTAAGTATTTCCCCTTTTTCCCATTAAAAAAAAGTAATTACAATTAAAAACGGAACTGTCACTTGAAGGTCACATTTTTAAGTTTGACTTTAAAAAACATATTTGCACTGAATTTCACTTGACTGGATTTCACATGATGTTTTCCTATGTAAATCTTTGGTTTCAGAAAATCCTATAGTTGGGATGTATGCAGAGGATGTTCCCACTCTGTTTATTTCCTCAGGTATCATGTGGATCCAGGCAAGGCCAAGCACATGAAAACTTTCTTGCTATATTTTCCAGTCATGTCACACTTAGCAAAATCATTATCCTTTATCAGAGCATGCTTAACTGATGTGCTGTTAGCTTTGCATTAAGCAGTACAGGCTCAAGACCTGCATTTTATAGACAAGTGCACTTAGAACAGCAGGTGTGCACATGGCCAGCATGAGGTTTGGAGGACCTTCAGGAAACAAAATAGCCTGGTCCTACCCTTACTGTGTCCTGTGACCTCCTAACTGATAGTTACATCAGCCTGGAAAACCAGCCATGCGATGCCAAAATACTGTGAGATCATTTCTTGATGCCTTCGGGAACGTCTGTGACTCAGCAGACAGGTCTTTCTGAAGCATTTTAGAAGCAGTTTTGTAATGGCATTCAGGCATCTGCAAACACCAGCAAATTTTCTAAAGTATCTCAGTTAGACCTGACTTGTGCAGCCTCTGTTGTGAAATCCACTAGACTTTGGTTTTGAGTTCTTTCTGGATGTCCTTGTAAACATAGTACTGTAGTAAATCTGACCCTAAATCAGATTAGTCCTGTTTTATATCAAGTCCCATTTTGAAATGCATGCCCTTAACATTTTTGGTTAAGTGACTTGCTCCTACTGTTGTAGCAGCTATTAATTTGTTACTTCTGTCACCTTTCACTGTCAAGAAAGCATCAAAGCTGCTGCAGTTTTGAATCAGCAAAGCAGTGTCCCTTGGTTGCTGGCTAGAACACCACATAAGCTAACCCATCAAGCCCAGTTCCAGGCAGCCCAACCAGACCTTGTTGTAGGAAACTCTAAGCTTCATTGGTTTCCAAGCAGACTGAGCACTCACAGCATAGCATGAGACAAAGGAAGCACCAAGTACCTTCCACAGAGCAGTAAGTGAGGTGTTTCCAACACAGCCCATCTGAGTTCCAACCTCTCCCAATTTCTGCAAATTTCTATTGGAGAGCTTGCTTCTCTCTTACAAAGAAAAAACAAAATGTATGCATGGGTGCCCACGTCAGCACCACTGCTGCCCCTCCTCCTCGAGCAGAGGGCACTGGTCAATGGAAGAGGGGGAGAGATCCATCCCTCAGCTGCCTAGGGATCTCATATCCACGATGGGAGCAGAACCAAACCAAACCAATTACCAGTTAAAATATGCCAGTCAGCACATCCTGTCATGGCAGCTTGATGTCCTGTACTTCTCTGGGGACCTGAATAAACTCGGTCGGCTTTGCAGGGATAGGGATCTGCTTCTGTAAGAATATGTCGCCTCTTTCCCGCAAATCACTACATGTGTCATAAACAGTTAAATAATCCCACACTTTGATTTATCTTCAAATGGAAGTCATACTGACTGTCTGAGAGCTATCATCACCACCTCTGGACCTCACTAATATTCCTTTAATTTTATTCTTCTTTTCTGATCAAGTGACTAGAACTAACTGCATTTTCTGGGGGAAACTGTACCATCAATGTATATATTGGCACCATATTTTCAGTGTCATTTTCTTTCTTACTTTCATATCCTAGTATTTTGTTTGCTCTTTCAACTGCATAATGCACAGAATGTTTTTACTCAGCTGCCTACCATAATGAACAGGTCTTCGTCTTGAGTGGTTAGTTAATTTAGTTTCTAATAAAGATTATGAATAGATTAAATTATTACTTCTAACATATGGCAAATTCTATTTGTCATACACATTTAGCTTTCAGTCATGCTGTCCATTGACCTACCTAGCTTTACAAGGATGTCACTCAGTTCTTACCAAAGCATAACAACTTTGAATGTTCTTGAGTTATTCTCAGCCTTTGTACAGCTGTTCTTGAGTCTTGAACTGAACTGTTTCTTTCACCCTGTTTTTCAAGTCACTGGCAGATACAGCATTTCACCAGAGCTGAGATGTCAACCCCATCTTGTCAGAATTCCTTCGCAGTATTGTGAATGAATCTCTGGCTGACTGTTCCCTCTCTTCAACTCTTTGACGCCAGCTCTTCTTCCAGAGTTTATCTCCCTTTGTTCAACTGCACTGTCACCAACCTGACAGTTTCAATCCTGGCATACAGCCCAGACCTTGTACAGCTAGGTGGTGACTAGTCTGCGTTATTTTAGCATGAAGCGCCCAGTATCCCAACTACAGACCAGGCACTTCTTGTGCATGGGGCCAGACACATGTAACAGAAAGACATCCCATTTTTTTGTGAGGTGTTTACAGTGAGAATCCCAGCTCTGTTCTGGGTCCCTTTCAACTTCTCCACCTGGGTTACCCTTATAGTGATAAACAGTATTAACAGTCACTTCTTCAGAGCAGAAAATGATAGAAACCAGGCAGCTTAGGTGGAATGTCACAGGTGGTGTACAGTAATGAATCACATCTTCCACTGGCTGAAGAACTCTGTTATCTTCTGAATGGCCCTCAGAAAAAGGCAAGATTAACAGTGTTGGCATAGCCTGGTATCTTGATTTTAAAAATCATCAGCACTACATGTTGTCCCTGTTGGTGCACAATGGGCAGCAGGGGAGGAGGACAGATTATAGAGGGGAAGGAGAGTTCTGCTCCTGCCAGCAAGAAGAATGCTTTGGGCAGAAGAGCTGGGTGCAATTCATCTTCCCCCATCTCAGGCTTCTGGAAACAAGTATTACTGACTCAAGGAGCTAGGGCCAGCACCTTCCTGCCTGCTCAGGTCCTTTGTGTCAGAACTGGTCGATACTGTGATGACAGCACTGCCTTTGGGAGAGCCTAAGAGTTGGCCCTACATAAAAAAACAGAACAAGATAATCCAAAGTAGAGAATGCAGCAGGAATTAAACAATTATATAGGCAGTAAAAAATAAAGCTTTGCTAGCGTGTAAATAAAGATTGACACATAGATAGATGGAAACAAAAGGAAGGGAGAAAAAAAAGAGTGTATTGCCTCAGGGAACATTTCTCTTAAAATATTTTACAAGTGGCTCTTTCAGAACTGGCATGGGCATATTTCTTCCTGATACCTGACCACTGACAGAAACCAAATCCCATATGCCATGACCACTGGGCTAATGTGACAGCTGAGCTCTCAAGCCCTTACTCCTATTACAGCATTATGAACATATCTTCTCTGGGTGCTTGATTATGAATCCGAAACAAGAGGGGAGAATGGGCTGTCAGCAATGCAGAATGAAAGGGAGGACTTGCCATCTTCAGTACAGTTGCCGGCTTTTCATCTTCGCATTGAGCCATGAAGTGGAATTGTTCACTGCTCGCAGCATGGGCACCCTACCAAAGCAAAGAGAAAAACACTTGGTACCCATCGGTCCAGAACTGTTTTACAGGCCTGGATATAGCTAGGTAGACAGAAACGAAACTCAGTGTGGGAAAATGTATGTTAACTGTCAAGACAGAATTCCTTGCAACTGCATGTTAGGAGGTGGAATCGTTTGTCTTTTATGGGGACAGACACCTATAATGTGCCCAGGTTCACTTCCCTTGCAGGACCGTTTGACCTAGTGAGGAAACAAGTTAGAAAGAAACCGCAGAAGGAAGCCAAGAGTATTAAACCCTTGCCGGTATATGGAGACTAGTTAAGGAACGGTCATAGTTGAGACAGAGTAAATGACAACCCATAGCAGATCTGGATACTGATGTTTATTTAAGAATTAACAAGGCTAGAGCTTTTAACCTGCTTGGTATCTTGCACGCTCGCTTGCTTTGCCCACAGCGTTGAGTTCACTAGGTCTCACCTTCCCTTCCCAGCAGGGACATTGTGGGTGGTCTGACAGTGTGGAAGTCATCAGTTTGTGCTGTGCAGATCCTCACAGTTAGCTGGTCTCGAGCACTACTGGCCAAGGTCACTGGGCATCCCCTGACATTCGTCTGCACACATCTCCTTCATCTCCAGGATCTTTCCCCACTTCCAGTGTTTTTCATCCAGACATGATCTTCACCTTCTTCCTTTTAGCCCTCAGCCCTACGTTTTGGTTGAGATCAGTCTCCTAACTGGTTCTGTCTCACATCTTGTTACTACTAATTGGAGGATTCAGAACATGTCATTTTTGTTTAGTCCAGCTACTATCAAAATGTACAACTAGTATACACTGCTTGCAGCTACGTTGTGCTCCAGAGTACAAAAGTTCAGCTTTGGACATTAATGCACACACACAATTAATTACCTGCTGCCTGACAGCATTTACAGTTTAAGTGGGTTTTTTTGCCTGCCACCAGCCCTAATACTAGTGACACAAAGTTAAGTGTCTACTGCAGATACAGAGAAGGCGGAGAAAGGCTAAGGAAGCTGGCAAGGCAAAACAAAGGTATTAAGTGGTGTTTATTAAAAGCAAGACGGCATCCTTCAAATAGCTGAGTTATGTCCAGTGAGTAAAATTGGAAGGACTATAACCTCTGGCAGGTTAAATGTAAAAATAAAACAAGGCAGGCCAAAAACCAGAATGAGGAACAGGCTGTAAATGGGCTAAAATCTCATAAATCCTTTTTTAAACACTTCAGCAGTAGGTCTGTCTGCTGAGCCATGGATTATCACTGCAAAAGACAAGGTAAGGCCATGGCAGAAGTGTGCTCTTTATGGACAAACTTGAGAAGGTTCTTGAGTTTATTTATTTATGGGTGACTTGTACGGGATCTGTCTGATTGAAGTGACTGTAGAAGAAGCTATGGGCCACAAGAGCAAAACAAACCTTAATACTTTGGTGCAAGTGAATGATGTGCACCCAGGAGGTCTGCCAGACCTCACAGATGAAGTAGCTGAAGTGATGGCTACGGGGACAAACCCCTTACTTGAAACAATCTTAGGCCCTGAGGCCTAAAAAATTGACAGATGTGACATCAATTTTCTAAAAGGGTTCTGGAGGAGATCCAAAGAACTGGCAGAGCCTGACTGAGCCCATTATTAGAAACTGTAGTAAAAAAAAAAAAAAAAAAGAAAAGGAATGAAAAATAGAATATGCTGAGGAGGAGACACCATGACTTTTGTAAAGAGAAGCCCTACCTCACAAACCTCCTGAAGTTCTTTAAAGGCATTGGGATGTAAGTGGATAAGGGAGCTCCTATTCATAGAGTATGCTCAGGCTTCTAAAAGGCTTCTGGTAGTCTGTCACCAAATTCAGTCCTCGCGTGGATGAACAGTTTGTTGAAAGACAATCAGCAGAGGATAAAAATAAATGGTGAGTTCTGACTAATCACAAATAGGATCTTCAGGCTCAAGCAGGTCCTTGGGTGGACTCCTCAGCTCTGGCTGAGTAGTAGTCAAAGAAGCAAATGCACTGCTAAGAATAGTCACACTGGAAAAGGGACAGAGAGGTAAACAGAGTGCCCTGGGGCCACTTCAGTAATGCTTGGTGCATTTCACTTCAATATCATGTGCAGATCTCAGAAGTGAAGAAGAAGACTGGGAAAGTTTGGAGAAGGGTTAATGGAGCAGCTTCTGTACAAGAAGCAGCAAAGTTGAATAGGGCTCATCAGCCTGGGAAAGAGGTGGCTGAAGAGAGATCTGACAAAGGTTTGTAAAATCCTGAGAGGCATGGAAAAGGTGACTAGCAAATGGCAGTTCTTTGTGTTTTCCAAAATAAGCAGGAAGGTCATCCAAAGAGATTAGTAGCTGCTCTGTTTCAACAGGCAAAAAGAGGCTCTTTTCTCATAAAATACAGAACTCCTTGCTGTAGGAGGCTGTGGATGTGAAAAGCTCACACAGGTGCAGAACACAAACGTGCAACGTCATGGAAGAAAAGCCCACCGCAGGTTATCAGGTACAAAGACCTTTGGCCCAGGAAGTCACTGAGCTGCAAAATGTGTGAGAGTATTCTGGGGAAGTATCACGTCCCCTTCTACTCTTGTGTAGGCATTTGCTGTTGGCCACAGTCAGAAACAGCTCCTGGGGAGATGGGCTGCTGGTCTGACCTAATACAACTGTATTTATGTTACAGTTTTATGATCCTTCCATAAGACTGGAAATAGGATCCAGGAGAAATGACCCAGAATATCTAGCCTAGATAAAGCAAGGGATGCTACGTGGCTGGGAACGGCCTTACCAGGAATAATGGGAGGGTGAACTAGAGGGCAGCTTGCAAGTCCTTTCTGATAGTAGGTGTTTTAATTAAAAGCCATTGCAATTAAATGTGGAGCCTGTGACAGAGGGGAAAAAAAGAAGGAAAAAGTACAGAAACATCTGAAGACAGCAGCTTGCACAATGCTTTCCCCGCAGGCTTCCACCAGCTGCTGACGGTGTATTCAAGCCATGAGGTCAACACTTCTTTCGTAAACTCTTGGCTCCAGAATATGATGCACGCACACCTGACGTGTTCTTGCCCTCACTGAAGCAGGGTCTTTCAAGTTTTTGTGGATTGAGTCCTGGGTATTTATGTTTCTATCTTTAGTTACAAAACACAGTGACACATTTTTAACTGTAAAGCCTTTAGCTAATCATTGATAGACTGGTGCCTATAAAAGAGTGCTGTAGTTATTCAGTTATTCCTCTTTTAAAAGTGCTTATATATTCCTTGACTGTTTAAACCATATTTTCATCCTGTAGAGAGCAGAACTTGTGTGATATACAGAGATCAACCTGGGATTTTCTTACTGTCTAAAACAGGAACATGTCCTAGTAGTCATTCAGTTATCATTTCACAAGCTGCCCCTCAGAAATTTAGACTTGAAAGCAAACTTCAGTATTTGCTGGAAAGAGGAACTAGGTATTGTTACTCCTGTTGTTCCTGTTGCCCTCCTTTTGGGATTTTAAATAGGGCATGTGTCTTTCCTGCATGAACCGATATGCCTGGGCTCTCCCAGCTATGGCTGCATAGCTGAAGCTGCTATTCTGTGCCTGGGGAAAGTCAACATTAAGTGCGGATCAGTGCTTTTACATGAACATTTACAAACCAGATCGAGATATCAGCTTGTACATGAAATGGTTTATAACCTGAATCCTCAGATGTAGTGTGTGTGTGACCAAAGAAAACATGCTGCTAAACTAATCCTACAAACACCCTCTGGTAGCCAGGGATATATATTACTTTCTAAGAAGCCTAATGTCAGGAGGTAAGGCAAAGGAATAGATTAATTGAGGTGAATGTTATGAAATTAAATAAAAAAAAATTGCATCCAGGGGATCCAGAGGTTTCTCCACTGTTCATCTCACTGACTGTAAGACCAGCCAGCCTCCTGATGCTGCAGCTGGCCAGGAGAGGCAGGACTTGAACTGAAGAATCTTCAATATGGCTCTTGCAAGATTGTCTCCTAATGTGTGTAGTAACGGTAATCAAAAGAACTGCAAGGTCTGCCCCTCCTATCTATATGGTCAACCCAGCAGTGATACCCAGTCAGAATATCCTAGTGTCGTTCAGCAGAGTGCTATAGTGCTGCATGAGAGTCCAATACTGGGTTGGAGTGAGGAGAAACAGGACATGCAGCCCAACGTAATGACTCAAATCTGTTCTGGACATCAAAGCTGCAGGTGTCACCCTGTGGTAGGTCCTAGAGTCTGCAGAGGAATGCAGGTTCCCTGCTTCGGACCTACAGTGCTCACAGACAAGGTTCCTGCTAACGCATCCAGGACTGCAGCCCCACTGCAGATGAGGCCAAAGTGAGCTGATGCAGTGCAGACATCACTGTGGATCTGCAGACCGTGTGTCACCCATTCTGACCCATTCTTCTTACTGGTCCCTGATGGAGCTGGGCAAGTAGCATCTTCCTGGGTGCCCCTCAGGGACGAGAGGAAGGAGAGGGGAGCAGTCTCCTCTTTTCTTCCCTACAGCAGGCAATGCCCCAGCCCTCCACAGCAAAGTGCCAGAGCAGAGCACCTTCTTTTGCCGTGTCCATCAGGGAGGGTGAGGTCTTCAGGCACAGGTCCTGTCTCTTCAGCGAGATCATTTCAACTGCACACCTTATGGGGGAACTGGTCTACAGGGGAGGACCAGCAGGGATGAGAAAGACAGAAAAAAATCCTGCCTCTGCCATTGCACCCATTATTCAAAGACTGAATACTGTGGCAATGTTTTTATGTACTTCCATCAACATCACACAAAGCTGAAAAGGTGTTGCCAGCCACGTCCTGCATAGTACTACTATGGTTTTTCCAGACTCTCTCAGGCTGGCATTGATATAGGCAGTGAGAGGAGGATATCTCTGTAGCTCTGGGGATTTTAGCTTGAGATAGGAGGATCCCAAAGGGAAACAGAGAAAAATGAGACAATTTAGCAAAACTGACAAGGATTAATGAAGTGATTCTGTTCCCCTGTCCTTGCGTTTCCAGATGAACAGGCTTCATCAAAACAATATTGTCTGTTCTGTGTCTATGGGGTGAGGAGGGCCTTGCCTGCCCAGACAAATTGATTTCATTTTTTTTTTCTTACATTTTGCTATCCAGGATTGTATGTTTGGGCACTCGCAGGTGAGAGAGAGAGGACTGGGCCCACAAACTGTCACAGGCACTAGAACCACAGCAGCAACTATGCTGCAGTGGTCTAGGGACAGCTGACAGACAGGTGCCCTCAGAGTCACCTCAGCTTTCCAGAGATGAGCTCTACAGAGAAACTAAGAACATCCATTAAATGGGGAGGGAGGGGGGAAATCTGATAAGCACATAAACCAGCAACTAACTTTTGAAGACAAATATGATGTGGATTAATTGTATCACAGTTGCCAGTACAGGCTTGCTTTCATGCAGCAGTTTCTTTGGTCTACCTATCAGGCTATCTAGATCATGAATTTTGCAACTGCAGTTGTCCCTGGGATTAACTGCTCTTGTCCACAGCTTATAACATTTTAAAGCATGAGGTGAAAATTACAGGAGTCAACATGTGGGGACAGGCAGCATGTAAAACTACGCAACCAGGAGACAGGAGCCAAAAAACAAGTGGTATGAATTCTCCAGGCCTGCCATGTGGCGAACAAGTTTGATTTGTTGGTTTTTTACTGAAGTGCATTGGGCTTGGGGTTTTTCAATCAAAAGTCAAGTATGAATTGTTTCTCCCACCTTCGCGTTTCTGAGTGATTGATCATTCAGAGATGAGCAATGCCAACTGAGTATGCAGAGTGGTTGCAGGAGCAGGGTGAGAGGGGCGCGTGGGTGACTGAAACACTTCAGTGGCTGCCGCCACTTCTCTGCCCCTGACAAAGAGCTACAGGCTTGCAGAGGTGGCTCAGAGGGACTGAAGAGGAATGCTACATGGCTGATGGGGTAGCAACTGGTAAGTGTTACAGATGGGTGCTGACCACGCTGAGGGCCATACCTTGTGCTGTCTACAAGGTTTGTACAGGCTCTGTGTGTGCGTGTGCTGTCTGTGAGAGAAAGCCTGCTACTGCTGTGATTAATTGATTTTTAAGAGATTAAGGACTGTAGTAAAGTGATTATTTCCAGTCCTGTCCCCATAGCAGATGTGTGCTGTGGAAGGGTTGTGATACGCAGGCTTTCATGGTGTATCTCTCTCTCTCTCCCCCCCCCCCCCCCCCTCTCTCTAGGTTCTCAAGCATCTGCGACACTTAAATTTCACCAATAACATGGGGGAGCAAGTGGATTTTGATGAGTTTGGGGACCTGGTAGGGAATTACTCAATAATCAATTGGCATCTCTCTCCGGAGGATGGTTCAGTCGTCTTTGAAGAGGTCGGGCACTACAACGTCTATGCCAAGAAAGGGGAGCGGCTCTTTATCAATGAAAACAAGATCCTGTGGAGTGGATTCTCTAAGGAGGTAAGTGCTTAAATCCTCACAGCAACATTTCCCAAGTTTCTGCAAGCTGAAATTTGAACAAACCCTGCACACTCCTTGTATTATGGCTCCGTGTCTCATTGAAAGATCCATTCATCTTACTGTATACATGGTCTCTGCTATAGTCTTTCACACCCTTGTTACACACTACTGGAAATAACGGGCAGCTGCTTCTCCCCTCCTATACATTTGATGAGCCTGGATATTAATGGTTTAAAAAATGCCTTTTTTTCTGCCCCAAGTAGATAGCTTGGAATTTTGCAATGCTGTTTCCAAAAGGATGAGAAATTCATTACGCAAGTCTGGTTGTTGACTCAGTCAAAGTTTTCTGAGCTCAGCAGTTTCGTTGCTGAAAACAGTCATCTCTTCCACTCTCAGTATTTCTGTATCAAGAACAGTCTCTTCCTGCTCCTAGTTAAATTCACAACTCTTTCTGCTGGCTTTACCCTCCAAGTCCCAGAGCCTTTCTCACACTCTTGCCCTGCGAACCAAAGAGAATAAGCCCTGTCAATCTTCCCAGGTTAACTTGGACATGGTGCTCAAATAGCAGGAGATGCCGGTACCTGCTACCTTTTTTTAATCTATCAGAAGATGCTTGTGCAGTCCCAAAAGTACATGATGTAGGCATTGACTTTAGTCAGGCCTAAGTCCTTCTCCACTTTCTTGCGTATGTTAGATCATTTCAGCATAACTGTATCGTCACTAGCAGCCAGGGCTAGGTCTCCCCTGCATGATGGGAACATGGTGCAGAGATCTCCAGACAAGAGCCAGGAGAGCTGCCGTCATGGCCAGCAGCCCACTCCAGCCTAGGCAGAAATCCCAGCTCCCAGAGGGGATCCTGAGTGGGCATCTGGCTTGTGGCCTGGGAGCATTAGTTTAGAAAAGTCACTGACAGGCCCTGCTGCAATGTTTAGATGTGTTAAATCAGCACCTGCTTAATGGACAAGGCAATTCAGTTCCAGGTGATTATTCACGTTGGCTGACAGATCACGTAACTGCTTCTGCAGTAGCTACACTTACCTAATATATTTACACCACCAGTTAAGCCTTACCTTTACTCCAGATACCCCAGCTTCACTTATGGTTTAAATCCAGAACTCTCTAAAGGAGGCATGGGTCAGGCAGAGCACATTACTACAGAAATACTGAGTTCAGGCTTTTCTAAGCCCAGCTGGAGTCTCTGAGCACAAACCACAAGTGGAATTAAAAAACCCTGATTTTCTAAACCCTCATTCTGATCATTGCAAATGCCACTAGCACCTTTTCCAACAGTTAGGATTTTACTGTTTTTTACTTAAACTGAGTAATTGTGTTCTCTCAGTCTAAATTCCTCTAACAGGGCAATATTTATCTTCATTCTCCATCCTAAACTGTTAAAAATGTGACTGGATGTTGATGAGTGTCATGCCAGAGCATGTAAATTGTGTGCCAGCAGAGGGGTTTGTGATCTCTATGTCTGCTGCAGCCTTTTTTTCGGTTTATAGAGTTTGCATTTCTTCCAGATAAAATGCTCTGCTCAAAGAGAGTAGCCAGTACTTCACTCTCTGAAGCCTTCTGTGCCCACCATCCTCAAAAAAAGATTAAACGTAGTTAATTTTAACACAGGAACTTCAGCATTGGCCAGACTTGCAATAGAACAACTTAAAAAGTAGGTAAGATAGATAGATTCATTTTGGCAGAACTTGATGAAATTCCCCACAGAATACTTAAGAAGGCAGCCAAAGCAATCTCAAAAGTATTAGCAATTTGTCTTTGAGAAATGTGGAGGATGGGCAATGTCTCAAAGGATTAGAGGAGGGTAATCGTAATACCTGATTTTAGAAGCAGATATAGGAGAGTCAAGGGAATTGCACACAATGGAGCTGAGCTTCAGTAACCTAAAAGACTTGATAAAAAAAATTATTAAACAGTTTATAAACACTTAGAGGATAATAAACCAACATGGATTTGTCAAGATGAAATCATGTCAAACCAATTTAACTTTCCTCCTTGGAAGCTCAGTCAGCTTAGTAGACAATGGGGAAGCAGCGCATGACTTCAGTCAGGCCTTGGATTCAGCCCTGTTCAAAATCATGAGTGGCAGCCTAGGGAAAGACAGTCTAGACTGACAAAGTCCTCCTGGTGGATGCACTACCTGCCGAAAGCCTGTCCCAAGCAATAGGTATTAACAGCACACTGTATTCATAGCAATAGGTACTAACTAAGCAAAGAGTACTTCAAGTGGCGAGCTGCAGGGATTTGCCCTGGATATGTGTCTGTCCAATTAATTATGCAATCCTGATTAACAGTTTAGAAACAGTGTTCCCAAACAGTGCTGCAGCTATACTTCAGAGTGATAAGCAACGGCGACCGCTCTCAGCTGCAGGTGGATACCTGAGCCACAAAATGGGCATCTCCACATAGGAGTTGCCACTACCGAGGGCTTGCTTACCCTGTGGCTGAGGTCAGTGCCTGCCCACAGGAAATTTCCAAACCATACCCCGGACTCACTGCCTAAGTGCACCCACACAGGAGGTTCCTGGAGATCAGCAGGTTAGCAGCACTTGGGCAAACTAGCAGCAAACTTCCAAAAAGGTGAATGGAGGCTTCCAACCAGAGCAGCCCTTAAGTATGTACAGATCATGGTACTTTGCTGGCAGTGGAAATTGTGGGTTTAACTCCCCCGAGCTGAGAAAGCCATGTTCTGTGTCAGCTGTCTTTCCTTAATTTAGCTGGGAAAGGGTGAGCTCAACCCCAGGTCGTGCTTCTGTGTAAAAAAGGCCCAGGCTTCCACTTATTTTGCTGAACTCCTTGTTGCCAGTGTGCATTGGGCATGTGATGAGCATGCACCATGCAACCACTGGCTGCCAGGATATGACCATGCCCAGGTGGGCTCACACATACCATAAATGCACAGCCACCAGGTGACACAGCTCATCATTTGTAGCAGCAGAAGTCTGGAAGCCTTTGGATCTACATATAGCTGCTGATTTGCATCTTTTGATGCTCAGTGTTCTAAAACCAGGGTGTTTCTTTCTTTCATATGAAAACTCCTCTTGTTTAATTAATTTACCTTTTTTGTTTCTGGGTTGGAGAAGGTCTTCAGAAGAACAGGAGGAAGTGGATTTCAAGAAACTGTTTTAATTCCCATAAATCATAAGCAGTCAATATGAAATACATGGGATTGGGGATCAGTAGTCAGAGCCCATCATCTGCAAGGCTGACTCAAATTCCTGCCAGTAGAGATTGATTGTCTTTTCTTTTAACCATCTGACAACTCTTTTCTGGTATGTGTATCATGGGTCACATACCAGTTGTCAGTGCCCACAACACAGTAGAGATTACAAAGCTCTGCTGATCTTCCCTGCCATCCCTTGATGTGTTCTTTCAAACAAGTATCACTGCAGTGGGTTGCGGAAGGACTGTTGTGCAAAATGTGTCTGCTCTTCGGAGGGAAGAGGTGAGCCTCTGAGGCTCTACATGCAGCATGCTAATCAAGCAGTAACGCCCTTGGAGGAAGCCCAAGGTCCTGCTGTAGAAAGGCTGCATGTGGGCTACTGCCACCATTAACCCTCCTCGGGCTCTTTTCTTGCAGGTGCCTTTCTCTAACTGCAGCAGGGACTGCCTCCCAGGCACGAGGAAGGGCATTATCGAGGGAGAGCCCACCTGCTGCTTCGAGTGCGTGGACTGCCCCGACGGGGAGTACAGTGATGAAACAGGTAATACCCCCAGAGCTGCTCTGGGGTTTGCAGAGGACTGTGCGAGCCCTCTGGGCAACACCTGCAGTTGTGGTGAAATCGCTTCCCTACAGTGCTGAGCTGGAGGCTGCTTTGCTGGCGGGGCTTCACAGAAAGTCTGGGGGAACTTCTTCTGAAAAGCTTATGGGATTCAAGTCCTGTGGTCCTCAGGTCCTGTCTTCTGCTAAGTCTGCTTGTCCCTTCTGCTCCGAGTTAGGAAAATTAAGGCAGAGAACTTGAAAAAGGACTTGCATATAGGAAGCCTCTCAGGCAGCCACAAGCAAACTCCATTGCACTGTAGCAATAGCTTTTCTTCCTCCAAAAGCCTAGAGGAAGGAGACACACCCTACCCTAATCCTAAATTCTGTAGTTACCTGTCTGCTTTTCCTCATGTTGTCAGGGCTTTATTTCATGCTTTACAAAGAAATAAAGTCCATTCCTTCCCTGACTTTACAAGCAGAAAGGGATATTTCCTTTTACGGGGTCACCAACCACAGCTTCTGTTGAGCACTGGCACTGCAAGAGACCAGAATCTCTGGGTCCTATCAAACACCCATGGACATCTTTGTCATTGGTTTCAGTGGGAGCTTGGATCGAGCCACTCATGTTCTGCAGTGGAGGGAAAAGGTAACCTTAGTTTTAGAATTGGTTGAAAAAATCTGAATTTACAACACCATTAGTGCTCCCTCAGTGTTGGGCATCCCTGGGGTAAGGAAGGCAAGTGAATCCTTTCAGAACAGCAGTCCCCTCCACACCACAGAGAGCTCAGGATCTCCTCACACCCTCTCCGGCAGCACTGGTCCCAGCACACGCTGCAGACCTTGCCTGCGATGAAAACTTCAGTAAGCTGCGTGCAAGACTGAACAATTTTTCTCTTTTGGGATAATCTAATTTGCATCCCTAGGAGACAGCAATGATTTTTTAGCACAAACATATATAGTACTACAGGATGCTTAGGAGTAGCATTTTCAAATTAAATAGAAGCAATTCTGGTCATGTGTAATAGGGGTCTTTTCGTGTTTTTCACAGGATTTTGTGAGGTGGCACTAGTGTGCTGGTGAAATTTGTGGGGCTGGGGGGGTGACTGCCTTCTGACTCCACAGTTTCCTGCTGCTATTTCAGCTGACAGTAATGCTCTTTACTTCCTGCGCTTGCCAGTTTTGTAGACATAGAGAGCAGTTTTACAATCAGTCTCAACCAGCTGAGACAGTGATACTACCAAAGGAGACAATCTGTCATGTCCTCTCCCAGCTGTTTGCTCCCACCCTTTGTCTGGGAGTGGTGCAGGTATTTGTGTGACCATAGAGCAAGTTGGATCAGGTCTCTGGTCCTCCTGAAAACAAACTCTTGTCAGGTTGAGTTTCCAGCTAGAATGAGAAGCTGCATGACCTTGGGGGAGGAGGGAGATCTGGTTTACTCCCTTCAGTGGCAGCATGGTCTCTAAGTCAGCTCAAGGCAACAGTGAAAGCCCATCTTTGGGATGCAGTGCTAAATAGCTGCCACTGTCTCTGGTAGAGGCAGTTGAATTCCCTGGTATGTGAAGTTAGCTCTGCCTTGCCTGCAGTTTGCAATAGGCCTGCAGGCAAAAGGCACAAGAAAAATAAAAATGATTGGCTGAATGGATGGAAATGAAATGACATGTGGTGATGGGAGCTTCTGACTGAGCTTTTGCATCAAGAGCAAGTTTTTCATATGAACAGCTTAGGAGAGGCAATAAGTCATTAGGAAAGCAGTATCATACCAGGCCACAGATGCTCCCTCCAACCACCCCTCTAGAATGACAGAGCTTGAAATCTTGGCTTTCTCATTAGCATCAAGCTCTGCTCTGGAAGCTATGCTCTGAGCCTCTGTCTGTGCTTAGGTGCAAAGCTCAGAGGGAGGTTGCTGCTAAAGGGGTTTTCTGAATGATTGTTCCCAGAACTCACGGCAGCCCATTGCTATCCTGCTGGGATCCTGAAGGCTGAGGTAGGTTGTGACTTCCAGCTCACTGCTCTCAACCCCTTTCCACTGCCATCAAAGGAGTCATGACCCTCCCCACTGGAACACAAGACCCATTTGGGTCAAAGAAGAGCAGAAGCAGCAGGTCCTTGCTGTTGATCATGGTAGCCATTGGAGACATATGTTGCCATCCCAGTAGGCACAACTACTTTCCTGTAGAGGAACGAGATGGAGGCATCAATTTTCCCTTTGCAAGTATCAGCGGGACGCTTTGCTGGATGTAGGGAGAGTGATATCATTAAGAGACATCTTCCGCTGATGTTCCAACATGAAATGAGAGTGTGCTGGGAGTCAAGGGCATTGCCTGTCTTCAGGGAAGAGTAATTTAAACACTTTTAAGACTTGCCTCCGTGGAATGTGAAATAGGCTCTCAAAGCACTTAAGGAGGCAAGCACGTTTTTAATTTTCTCTGTAATAGAGACAGGCAGGGTGTTTCAAATGATGATAAAAGTGTGAGAGGTATGAAGACAGACAGAAGTAGATGATAAAAATGAAGGAACAAGAAAGAGAGAGGAACAGAGCCTGTGTAACAGCTGACAGCAATCAAAGTTTGCAAAGTTTTGCCAAGAAATGGATTCCAGAAACATGAGTGCAGGGGCAGGACTTTTTTTTAAGCTGGAACTAAGCATGCTTTTTGTTTTGCTATATAGCCCATGTGAGGCTGGTTGTTTCAATGTAAAACACTCTGAGACACCAACATATGATGCTGGGAATCTGCAGACACCTGAAGGGAACACCCCATGTATTTAAGATGAAGGCTGGTGCGTAGCTGCCATATGTGTCATCCCACATTTCAGCCTCTCATTCTGACAAACCTTCCCTCTCCCTGTCGCTTCTTTTTCAGATGCAAGTGCCTGTGACAAGTGCCCTGAGGATTACTGGTCCAATGAGAACCACACGTCCTGCATCCCCAAGCAGATAGAGTTTCTGTCCTGGACTGAGCCCTTTGGGATCGCTCTGACTCTCTTTGCTGTGCTGGGAATTTTCCTGACTTCTTTTGTCCTGGGAGTCTTCACCAAATTTCGTAATACACCCATCGTCAAGGCCACAAACCGGGAGCTGTCCTACCTCCTCCTCTTCTCCTTGCTCTGCTGCTTCTCCAGCTCGTTGTTCTTCATTGGCGAGCCCCAGAACTGGACTTGCCGTCTGCGGCAGCCAGCTTTCGGCATCAGCTTTGTCCTCTGCATTTCCTGCATCCTGGTGAAAACCAACCGTGTCCTGCTTGTCTTCGAGGCAAAGATCCCCACAAGCCTCCACCGAAAGTGGTGGGGCCTCAACCTCCAGTTCCTCCTGGTCTTCTTGTGCACGTTTGTGCAGATTGTCATCTGTGTGATTTGGCTCTACACAGCCCCACCATCCAGTTACCGAAACCATGAACTGGAGGATGAGATTATCTTCATCACCTGCCATGAAGGCTCCCTGATGGCCCTTGGCTTCCTCATTGGCTACACCTGCCTCCTGGCAGCCATCTGCTTCTTCTTTGCCTTCAAGTCTCGAAAGCTGCCTGAGAATTTTAACGAGGCCAAGTTCATCACCTTCAGCATGCTGATATTCTTCATCGTGTGGATCTCCTTCATCCCTGCTTACGCCAGCACATATGGCAAGTTCGTCTCTGCTGTGGAGGTGATTGCAATACTGGCTGCCAGCTTTGGGCTCCTGGCCTGCATCTTCTTCAACAAAGTCTACATCATCCTCTTCAAGCCCTCCCGCAACACCATTGAGGAAGTGCGCTGCAGCACAGCCGCCCACGCTTTCAAGGTGGCCGCCAGGGCCACGCTGAGACGGAGCAACGTGTCACGCAAGCGATCCAACAGCCTGGGGGGCTCCACTGGCTCCACCCCTTCCTCCTCCATCAGCAGCAAGAGCAACCACGAGGACCCTTTTCCTCTACCAGCCTCTGCCGAGCGGCAGCGCCAGCAGCAGCGTGGGTGCAAGCAAAAAGTCAGCTTCGGGAGCGGCACGGTCACCCTGTCGCTGAGCTTTGAGGAACCGCAGAAGAACGCCATGGCCAACAGGAACGCCAAGCGCAGGAACTCCCTGGAGGCCCAGAACAGTGACGACAGCCTGATGCGCCACCGGGCCCTGCTTCCCCTGCAGAACAGCGAGCCCCTCAGTGCTGAGCCTGGCTTCCAGGCAGCTTCCAGCCCGGAGACCAGCTCGCAGGAGTCAGTGGTGGGAGATACCAAAGAAGAGGTACCAAGCCCTGAGGCGGAGCCTTCCCTGCCATCGGCTAACTCCCGAAATTTTATAGGCGCTGGAGGTGGCTCTGTCACAGAGAACACGGTACATTCCTAACGAAAGAAGATCGTGAAGAGCACACCAGTCCCCAAGAGGAACTTGCTCACCTCTTGCTTCTGAATGGGAAAGACAACAAAGACACACTCCTGTGACACAGCCCCACCACCCCTTACTGTTAGCGCCGGCAGGGTAACACTTGTGGTTCCACAGGAAGGACTGTGTCTGGGGAGCCTTGGACTGAATTTGCGTTCGCTTTATCGAAACCAGGACACCTCAGAAGGACAAGTGAAGATCGCCTCTAGTGGGGCTTTGGCAGAAGTCTGCATGCTGCCTTGCCTCCGTAAGCTTTTCCTGCCAGACTGCAACTCGGCTGACTATGGGAGGCACTAGGCAATTCCACTATACTCTGCTTTTACATTTATGTATAATATTCCTCTTTCCCACTATGTATAATATTCCCTCTTTATCCAGTATATGTGATCTGTAACCATGTGCATCAGGACTCTCAGCTCTACAAAAGCAAGGTACACGGTTTCACTTGGGGAAGGCACGGTCGTGGGGAAAATAAAAAAGCCCCCAACATCCTGCATGCTGTGTACAGCCAAGGGTGTGAACATGTAAAGTATTTAATGTGACAGAGCGCCCTGCTATTTATATTTAGTAATGTCCCAATCTCTCCTTTCTGCCCAGCAGGAAATACTGGACAATACTCTTCATAGACTCCATTGCACTAGACCAAGCTACTAGGTTCCTACCGGTTTCCTCCAGCTGAGGTAGCTTTGCCTCCAGCCTACCCGCTTTGGTGGAGGGGGAGAACAGCTTGTAAATGCCCCCCGGAGAAAGTTGCAAGAGCACAATGAGATGTATCCATGATTGATTATGTCGCTAGTAGTTGTATGCTTAACGAAGTGTTGCTGCTGTAATATTCCACATGGCATACATGGCTAACCCTTTCACACCATAGTCAGTGTTGTGCTTTGCCATATTAATCTGCCTCACACCTACACAGAGCATCGTGCTAGTCGTGACGATACTGGTGGGCCTGATACAAAGCAAATGAAACAAGGTGAAATGGAGGAGTTAGGGATGGAGAAACAGCCCCCAGATGTGGTAATACAATTGCAGGAGTGGGTGAATATCTGAAGTGTGTGTGCTGGTAGATGACTGGACGAGGAAGACGTACGGGCCTAGCCTCTGAGGCACACACAAAGACAAATGCATAAATTGGATATGTTTTGGCTCCTCTAGGCCACCTACGAGGTTATTTCCCTCCTGACCCATCTTGAAGAGAGGGCACCTAGCACAAGAAGGGTGGACTGTAGCTAAAGAAAAACAGTAAGGACTTCAGCAGAGAGCATAGCAGAACTTCATTACTCTTGACACTTGTCCCACTCCCCGAAAAGCAGACGTAAGTGCTCCTGGTTTTGCAAGGCATGCCTGGTTCCCCATCCATGCTGGAAAGGTTGAAGTAAGAGAGTCATTAGAAGAGATATTGTTGCAGCCTGATGAGAGAAAAAGCACCCTTCGACAGTCTGGCAGGAGAGGGCAGGGTTATGTTGCAGAATTTATTTCCCTCTTCCCAGATCCTGTGTGCAAGAACAAGCATCTGACATGAAGATGTCAGTACCCTCTCTCATCAAACAGGAAGGTAGTCTAGACCACTGTGGAAAGGCAGATGGGCCTGCAGCTTAGTGTGAGCTGAGACGAAAGGACTGTGTGAGTGCGTTGGGGAAAATATCACAGTTCTCTTGTTACTGTTTTCTCTTGGTTGTTCTTTTGCCAGGGCAGGCAAATAAAACTTACAGGTGACATTACTGCATAAAAACTTTGTTTTGCCACCTCCACTTGTTGCTGACAAGGAAGAGGAGTTTGGGCTCAGGAGAGCAAAGTGGAAGTCCAGAACGCCAAGGAGCACACTATTCAGACAAGTTATTTTAAGCCTTTTGTCGATCTGTTACATTCCCCTTGGAGTGGGCTCACATTTTAATCACACCATGTAAGAATCAATCCAACTTTAACTGTAAGGCCTGCCAATTACAGTATTTGATTAAAGCTATGGCACAGCTGGTTAAAAGAAAAAAAAAAAAAAAAAAAAGAGTTTTAAAACACAAATCCTTGTGGCCACAATTTTGGAAACCACATTCTACCCCTGGACACAGTGGCAGTTGCTCACTGCTTCTGAAAATCCAGGTCCCTTCCCCAGGCTGCTGACTGTGGCTTAGTTGACCCTCTAGGGTTAGTTGAGGGTACAGAATTGAGACCCGTGGTCTCCCGAGTCTAAATGCATGAACGGAGATGGGCACTAGATGGCAGAAAGGGCTGAAAAAAGTACTTTGGTTATGGTCCACACTTCCAAAAATTTCAGTAGCCAAATAGTTTTAGTGCTAGTGAATCATTCCTACAGGCCAAACCCTGTACTGAGGTAGCCCCTGGAGCGAAGCTGACAGCACCGAAGGCAGAGAAGAGCTTAGTGCATGAAATGAAAACGACACAAGATACAAACTGAAGACTCTGCACGAACACACCCAACATGAGAAACAGGACGTCACCGTCGGCGGACTTGTTTGGCGAACAACACTCACTGGCCATGCACACTGTAGATAATATTGACATTTGGGTGTTTTTCATTCTTTGGGCAGTTTTCATTCTTTAGGTGTGTTCCGTTCTTTACATCTACTTCAGAGGAATTTGTACCCTGGCACGCACTTGATGCTCCAACAGCTGCCATAATTTTACAGTAACAGACCAACCGTGCTCAGTTTGCCGGGGAACCCCCATCCACCCTCACCGCACATGTACATGGAGCTCCAAGCCTCGAGCTCCACACACTGCGTGAGAGCTGCTGCTGCAGCCTCTTGTAGTGACACACACTAGATGCAAGGGAAGTTCAGTTAAAAAAAGGATCCCCTTCGTCAAGGTGAGTTGCAACCAAACCCTTTTTCCCATGCACAGAGGAGGGTCTATGTTCTCATCCTGCAAAGTCCAGGAGAAGAGGAAGTTTGCTTAGACGCTTGTCCGAAAGCCTGTCTGTGTGTCACACAAGACAATACTGATGAAGACAAGTTGAAAAACTTCCTTCTGTTGAAAGCTCAAGCCTGCGAACCTCCGTTGGCATGTCCCACCAGAAGCTGCCCACGTGAATGGCTGCCCCATCCCACCTCCATGGCTCAAAAACCTACTGGAAATCATGTGCCAACGCTGGTGTTTCCTGAGCCATCGGGTAGAGAAGCAGCAGCAGTGGGGACAAAAGCAAAGAGCTTTAACTCTGTGGTGGGATTTCCACTGGCAAACTCGGCTGATGGGCAGGGAACCGTCCCGGTGAAGAGCCCGATGCTTCACCCTTTCTCTGCTCACAAACCTGGCAGAGCTCTGCTTGCCCAAACCCCAAGCAGAGCATTTATTTGCTCTCCACAGAGGAGAGAGGTGATACCAGGGTAAAGAAATCCTTCTTCCCCATTCTTTTTCATGCCATGTCCTCCCTACTAGTGCAGGAGGCCCATTCAGCATGTGATACTGGCTGCTGCTAAATTCAGGGTTATATTTACCAAATGTACCGAGGGATGCTAGGAAGCGGGGGGAGGAAGGTAGGTTTTTGTTGTTGTTGTTTTCTCAAGGAATCTGGAGGTTTAGATTGGGGGGAAATTTAGCTAAAGACCTGAACATTCAGACTGAAGTCTCAGCAGGGGGGGTCTCAAAGGCTGGTTAATTCCCCCCAGCCTTCGGTTTGCCGGCTGAGGGACAGCAAGACCAGCCTGGGAGAGGGGACGATGGACCGGGGAGTCCCGCAGAGGGAAACCTTCCACACTGCTCAGGCAAACATGTCGCTGGAAGACGTGACACACTGGAAAAGCAAAAAGCTGCAGCTCAGGACGGCGGGACGGTCGCAGAGCCCTCACCCAGCCAGGACAGGCCGCAGACCTCTTGCGGATCGTTTATTTTTATTTTTTTCCTTTTTAATCAGGCTAGCGGACAGACCTGCTCCCACCGTACCCTACTAAAAATCCGCCCCCGGCCCTGCCGCCTCCCCCGGGGCAGGCGGTGCCGGGAGCCGGGGCGGGGGCTTCCCACTCTCCCCCTCACACCTCAGGAGACCCCAAAATCAGATTTAAGCCCACCCCCCCTTAGGCCCAGGCCTGGTCCCGGTCCCGCCCCGCCGGCAGGCCGGGCCCCGCCTTGAGGTGGTGATGGGGGGAGGCGGGGGGGAGAGGAAGGACGGGAGCAGCCGCCACCATGTTGTGCGGGGGGACCTCGGCGGCCCGGCCCGCCACAAACGAGACGCAGCAGATGGCCGATGAGGTGAGGGGACCGCGCCGCCTCGGCGGGGGAGTCCCCGGGGACTCGGGAAGGAGCGTCCCGGGGCTGTGGGTGCGGGCGTGTGGGTGTCTGGCGGGGCTGCCTTCTCCCGCCGGGCCTTCTCCCGGGGGCCGCCGGCTCTCCGTGGGGGCCTGCCCGCCGGGGTGAGGGGGGTGCCCGGCGGCGGTAGGTTTGAGCCCGGCGGCGGGTCCCCGTCCCGGTGCAGGAGATGGCGGAGGGCCCAGGTGTGCTGCGCCATTGCCCGGCGCAGCTGAAGGCGGAGAGGCCTTGCCTCCCCCCTCAGTTCAAAGGCGGGAAAACCGGTACACTGTGGAAACATGCCGGCCCCGCGGAGCCCAACCTGTGCCTGCCCGGCCTTGCGGGGGTTTATTGACACCGGGCAGAGCCGGTTCGCCATCTTAGGAGGGCGGTTTTGAGGGGTTTAGAGAGGAACCGGAGGCAGCCGTGAATGCTCGGGGGGAGCTGGGCTGCTGCCAGCTCCGTCCCTGGCTCCGCAGGGGATCTGCGACCCACCGGCGTCGGGGCAGAGACACCAAAAGGGCCGTTTTCTTCCACTCAGGTGGTTCTTTACAGAGTCTAAACCTTGTAGCCACCGGTTTGGGGGTGGGTTTGTTTTTTCGGGGGCGGGGGGGGGGGGGGGGGAGATGGGCAAGAAAACTTCTCTGCTGCTTCTGCTATTCCCCCACGCAGAATTCGGCTCTAACCACTGCCAGCTCCAAATCCTGATACAGTAACTTAAACTGCCGCCCCTGTTCACGGAGCACATGCCTTTGCTCTAAAAATGCTGGTGTACAACTAAGTTCTTGCAAAGGATGCGGCGTTGTTTCAGTCGCAGGAACTCAAGTTACTTCTGCTTTTTGGTTTTATCAGCTAGGGTGTGTCAAGCCAGTGGAGAAAGATGAAAGAGGAGCTCCAGCTTCTTACGCTCTTTGTCATCGTCTGGGTTTGTTCCCCTGGCTGCAGCAGCAGTTTCTAAATACGTACAGAGCACCCAGAGGCACAGCAATCATTCAAATTAACATTTAGCTTGTAAAATCTGATGATTCTGCATTTAAAAAAAGAGGGATGTGCGTCTCCTAAGCACCAACCTGAGTTTGCAGTAATGAGTACATTATCAAGAATTGCTGAGAGAGTCGCAATTACTGTTTTGACCTGAAAAGGCCTACTTGTCATGTTAAAGATAATGCAGGTATGCAATTAACGTTGCACGTGGACTGAAAAGTAGGTTTGAAATCCTGACTTTCTGTTCTGTGGCAGACTGCAGTGGTTTGGTAATCCAAAACTAAGATGAAGAGTATAAAAATGAAATCCCGTTGGATTCAGAAGTTAACAGAATTAACCAAAAATCTGGCATTTTCATTTAAATCACTTGAATATTTCAAAGTTTGTCCAGCTTGTTTTGACTGCCAATTTAAATTATTTAATGAAATATAAATGGGAAAACCCCAAACTGAAAACTTGCCCCTGCAGTCATATCCACATCTGGATACAGACTGTGAAGGAAACACTAGTTTTGTTAAATCTGGGTAGACTTCTTCAATTGTTTTGTTTGCTTAAAATCACATCTTTATGGAGTTTTGTTAGAGCCTGCCAGTTCCCTTGCCATAAATACATTTCCTGTTCCTGCTTTTCCAGTCCTTGCCTCCATTGCGTTGTTTTGTAAGAATTGTGGCGATAGCTGAACGTTGTTCAGATTCATGGTCCTGGCAAGTACTGCTGCTTGCCCAGAGCAGGTACAGTGTGAGACAGAGCAGGACAGCTTCCTTCCAAGGGTGTCTGGCTTAGGAGTTCCCATAGGAACTGCCTCTCCATGGCAAGGATTTCCACCCAGGCCTGTTCTGCCTTTGGCTTCTTACTGGCAGCTGTGGCAGAGGTTAGCTGGGGTGATTTTGAACCACCTGCTATTTAGTAACTGCTCTGGGATTAAGCAAACAGGCCACACAGAACAGCAGAGAGCCTTCAGGACGTGATAATTTTCAGCCCTGTGATTGAATCACAGTTTGGGTGAGAAGGGACTGCACCTCCTGCCCGAGCACAGGGTCAGCAGCCCCAGGCTGCTCAGGGCTTTGTCCAGTCAGGTTTTGAAAACCTCTGAGGATGGGAACTGCACAGTTTCTCTGGGCAGCCTGCTGTACTGCAGCAGTGTTCTCAGGGGAAAAGTTTTGCCTTATATCCAGTCTGAACCTCCAGTTTCAATTTATGACCATTGTGTCTCATTCTTCTGCCATCACCCCTCAGTAAAGAGCCTGACTCCTTGTAGGTACTGGAAAGCTTTCCTCAAAGCCTTCTCTTCTCCAGGCTGAGCAAGCTCATTTTCTTCTCAGCACCAGCGCTCCAGCCGTCTGACCTCATGGTCGCTCTCTGCTGAGCTTGCTACAGTTTATTGACATCTTTCTTGTATCGGGGGCCCAAAACTGGACGTAGTATTCCAAATGTTCTCTAACAAGTGCTAAGTAAAGGGCAGTAATCGCTTGCCTCTCTCTGTTCTGGCTAGGCTCCTCCTGATCCAGCCCGGTATGCTCTTACCTTTGTTACCACCAGGGCACAGTGCTGGCTCATGTTTAGTGCCCTATCCACCAGGACCCCCAGATCTAGGCTGAGATCATCCATCAGCTAGCAGGGTGGGCTGATTCCAGGTCTTTCTGAGAGTATTTCTGTCTGGGCTCTCCTTCCCCATACTGAATTGGGATGCCTGTTTGCCACATGCTGTGGTGAGTCATTGCCACGATAACATCCTGACAAGCTTGCAGCTGCATGCGACTCTGAGCTGTCCGCAGTCATGGAGCCCAGTGTTCAGCTTCCTGGTGGAAATACAAAATGTGCTGAGACAGGGCAATTTCAAGACCTAAGAAACCACCATTGCACAGTGCCTAGGAGTGCTGAGGGAGCGTGGGACAGGATAGGGTCAGTGGGATACTTATGTCCGCCCTCTTCCCTGCTGCTTAAAATTTGTTACAGTAGCTCCAGTGATGGAAACTGAAACCACTTGCTCCATCTCCTGACTCAGGAGAAGGGGAGGATGGAGGTCTGAATCACTGCGCTTTCTGGGGCTGTGCCCTTCCTTGCATCTTAGAATGCAAAGTGGTTGGGTGTGCTTTGACTTCCATATGGCAGAAAAGCATACGTACAAAAGCATCCAAACATCGTTATCTTACTTTTGATGTATTGTTCACAGCCTGGAAGAAGCGTAAAGGTATGATGTCTGAGAGAAGATGTACAGTATGGTCAGAGCCCCCAGGGACAGGATAGTCACTGAGGAGCCATCTTGTAAAGGCACCAGAGTTTGGTCCTGCGCCTTCTTGGTGCTAGAGAGGTGGGAGGAATGTAACCAGTTGCAGGAATTGTTTCTGTTCTTACGTCACCTAGAGCACCCAAGCAGTGGCAAACTGGAACTTGTTTTCCCCCAAGGAGGCAGGTGGGATTCAGGCAGGAGAGCAAATGTATTTATTCCTTTTGAGTTTAGGAATAAGGGGAAGTACACCATATAGCTGGAAAAAGAGTATCTACTCACTGCTGGTACTGTTCCACTGGGTGTGGAAGGAGGGCTACATAATGATGCAGTGCAGGAGGTAAGGCCTGGGTAGAACTGCGCTTGCAGCACAGACTCCAAGACTAATGCATCTTGTCCCTGTAAACAAAGCTTGAAATCTGCTTTCCTGACCAAGAACTTTACCGTGTAGCTGTGATGTTCTAGAGAGCCAAGCGTGGGAGAGAAAGCTGCAACGCAGGAGTTTCATGACTCCCTCTGAGGTATTGGACAAGTTATTTTGATTTCTTGAGCACTGGTTTTACACTCTGGAAACTGGGATGATAACTCAGAAGCCTTTATGGTTCAGTTATTTTTTGGAAAATATTTGTAGTTTGAAAACATTACAGATTTCAGCAGACACGGTGGAAGAACTGTCAAATAAGTGTTATAAAACCTTAGGCTTGGGTAGTTTGCTTTCAAAGCTTGATTTTTGGATGTCTGTTCTGTGATGCTGGGTCTGTAATAACTTGTTTTGAATTTGAAAAGGGAGCTAATGCTGAAGATGGCCCTTTTTCTTGTTGTTAGAATGATGTATATTAAAAACTTCTCTCTAAAAAGACCTATAGTCTTGTGCAGGTAGATACTGAACCACTTTATATTTGTTGTTAAATATACAGGACAGAAAGGGATGCTGAGACATCAATAGAGGAAACAATTTGTCACAGTAAATCTTTTAGCATACCCACACAATTCTCTTGTTGGAGGCTCCACACTTAGTGTCAGTCTGTGGCGACTTAATCACACTGCTGTCTTGGCTTTGCTGCCTGTCTAGATTTCTGATCCTGCTTTATTCATTTTAATTCATTTTATTCATTTTAATCTTTTAATAACTTGGAAAAGCAGGAACACTCTGTCTGGGAATTCAGAAGCAGTGACCTGAAGGGTACTGAGGCACACTGATAGTGTGGGCCTTAAGTCCTAAATACTTGAATCTTGCATCAGTCTTAAATAACCTATTGTTTCCTTAAGGTGAAACCTCAGCTAGAAGAAAAAGAAGGGAAAAAGTTTGATGTCTTCACTGCAGTGGAGTTTAAAACTCAGGTGGTTGCTGGAACAAACTACTTCATCAAGGTAGAGGACACTGGGCAATGGGAATTTATTATTTCTTTTTTAAATGTATAATATTTGGAATGGTGGGGTGTTTTTTTTTTCTTTACTTACCTACAGAGAGATGCTCGTAATTTGGCCTTAATAAGAAAAAATTCTGTATGTTAAAAAAAATAAATACTAACCCCCCTCATCTCCCACCCTGTCTCCCTGCCTGTATTAAACGGAGATGAGAGTACTTCTCTGTTTTCATAATGATTTTCACTTTTCAGTTATTTTCTGAAATTTGGTTTTGGGGGATAATGACACATCTGTGATGTTGAGCACTAACATTGCATTAAGTGAAGTCCAGATGTGTAAAGATACAGTAAAGTATCAAATCTGCTTTGGTTCTGCCTGTAGTGATGTCGCACACAACAAGCAGCTGTAATCAAAGCATTGAAGTGCTTGCTGTACCAGATAAGATTATAGCATTTTGCATGTATTTAATATATTAATCACTTCTATGCAACTCCGATTCCCTACCTGTATATTCCCTGTCTCAGGCACAGGGAGGACTAACAAGCATAGAAGGAGTAGGTGGTATTTCCACAAAGTCCTAACTCCCAGTCTGGCTTAAAACAAGACCGCACCTTCTGAGGTGATGGTTTTTCTTACCACCTCTCTGCTTCTCCGTCCTCAAAACACACCAGTCTACACCATCCCCACTGCTGGAGGCTGTGGTTACTCCATGGAACTCACTGGTTTTCATGCTTTGCAGGTCCACGTTGGCAATGATGAGTTCATGCACCTGCGGGTGTTCAGAAGCCTTCCTCACGAGAATAAGCCGCTGAGTCTCCACAGTTACCAGAGCAGCAAGACCAAGCATGATGAACTGGCTTTTTTCTAGCAAGTTTATCTTGTGTGTTTTCCTAATGGTTTCTTATGTGCATTTTCTATAGGCTGCAAAATGTTGATTCCTGTGCCAATGAAGGAGAAAGTGTCTTGTTTTATACTTAATGCTAGAAAAAATAATTTTCTCTTATGTCATTCCCTTCCTGTGCAAAATCTAAATTTTAGAGTCGCACAGCTCTCTTTTCATCTATACTAATGCAAACCCAAGTAGCTGCACTGACTTCAGTGCAACTTAACCGGAATATTGTGACCGAGTCCTGTTAGTGGACTTCCTTGGGCTGGAAATGGAAAGGGGAGTGATACTCATGTATTTGCAGCAAGGAACAAGAGAAAAACCAGAATCTTTTCTGTGCTGTTTTGCAATTGTGAATATATCTGTAGATGTAAATTGTACTCTCTATTTTATTGGCAAAAACCTGAAGAGAGACTTGAGCTGAAGCAATTTTGAAAGCAAGGGAACGGGGAGGATTATAGTCCTTTGAAACAAACATTGCCTTGGTAATCATGTTTATCTTCTTGCAGCAGTAGGGTGTAATGTCCAGTAGAGGGTGTATGAGCTTAAAAAACAAAAAGAAAACAACTTGATTATTTTCTCAGTCCTAAGGAAGAAGTCCTGGAAAGGAATTTAAGCTGGACAACTGCTTCTGCATTAATAATAATAAATATTTCTCTTTAATTGAGATGGCATGTTTGACTGGTGTTTCACTGGTCTCTTTACTGGTTTTCAGTATTGGTTATTATCTTCCTCAGATTTTTTTCCATGACTGTTTTTCATATTCCAGATAACCTTAATGTTTATTCTATGTTTTAATTAGAAATACTTTCTTTTAATCTGGTGAGAGACATGAAAGCTAACAAGAAAGGCTTCTGAAGATGTATCAGCAGCAAAAGGAACACTAAGGAAAACGTGGGCCCTCTGTGCTCAGGGGAGCAGGGGACCTGCTGGCAGAGGACACAGAAAAGGCTGAGGCACTCAATGCTGCCTTTGTCTCAGCCTTTGCTGGTAGGACTCGCCTTTGGGAATTTGAGGTCCCTAAGGCGACTGGGAAAGACTGGAGAAAGGAAGACTTCACTCGGCAGAGCTGGATCAGGCTAGGGGAACACTTAGCGTGGACTTGGACAATGCCATGGGAGTTGAGGGGCTGCACCCATGGATGCTTCAGGAGCTGGCCAATGTCACTGAGGCCGCACTCAATACCTTTGAAAGGTGATGGGCATTGGAGGAGGTTCATGAGGACTGGAAGAAAGAAAACATTACTCCTATGTTCAAGAAGGGCAAGGAGGAGCATCTGGAGCACAACAGGCTCGTCAGCCTCACCTCAGTCCCTGGAAAGGAAAGGTGATGGGGCAAATAATCCTGGAAACCATTTCCAAGCACATGAAGGACAAGAAGGTGATTGGAAGTTGTCAGCATGGATTTGCACAGGGGAAATCATGCCTAACCAACCCGATAGCCTGCTATAATGAGGTAAATGTCTTGGCAGAGGAGAGAAGCTGGATGTTACTAACCTTGAGTTTAGTAAGGGTTTTGATACTGTCTGTCTTCCATAACATCCTCATAGACAAAATGATTAGTATGTGCCTGATAAGCGGACTGCAAACCAGCTGAGCTGCTGTGCTCTAAAAGTTCAGCAGCCTGTAGTCTGGTTATAGAGGTCAGTCCCTAGGGGCGTATCCTTGGGGTCAATATTGGGACCAGTACTCTTAACATCTCCATTAACGACCTGGACGATGGGACCAAGCGCACCCACAGTGGGTTTGCAGATGACACGAAATGGAGAGGAGTGGCTGACGGACCGGGTGGCTGTGCTGCTGCTCGGAGGGATGGCAGCAGGCTGGAGATGTGAGCAGACAGGCATCTTGACTGTCAGCGAAGGGAGATGCACAGTCCTGCACTGGAGAAGGAATAACAGGTACAGGCTCTGCAGAAATGGGCTTGGGGGTTGTCCTGTTGGGCACCTTGTGGCAAAGGTGGCCACTGGTAGCTGTGGGCTGCATTAGGAAGAGCAAGTGCCAGCAGATGGAGAGGCCAGTCTCCCCCCCCACTGCCCCATGTTCAGCACTGGTGAGACCACCTTAGGAGTGGTGTCCCCTGTTCTGCGCTCCCCAGTACAAGGCAGACAGGGATGTACCAGTTTGAGGACAGCAAAGGGCCACCAAGACAATTAAGAGATTGGCACATCTGACTTAAAAGGAGAGGCTGAGAAAGCTGGGCTTGTTCAGCTGTGGCAGACAAGGTGAAGGGGGAGGCAGCAGAGCCAGGCTCTTCTCAGTAGCACTCGGTGAAATGAAAGGGCAAGAGCCAATAGCCACAAACTGAAATACATAAATTCCATGTAAATATAGGAAAAAATGTAGGAAAAAAAAAACCCCAACCTTTTTTTTTTTCTCTTTAATAATCACAGGGGTGGTCAAACAGGGGCCCACATTGTCCAGAGAGGTTGTGGAGGCTCCATTGATGGGAGAGAGTGCCAAAATTCTGACTGCACATGGCCTTAGCCTTTGAACTGAGGGGAGACAGCCTACTTCTAGATGACACTGCTGCATGTCCTTGGCCACAGACTGAAGAAATGACAAGCAGCTTTGAGAGGAGAGGGCATGGTGAGCTTGCATGCATGTTACTGGGCTTTTTTGTTGGAGGTATGCTCTGTGTGAGTGTTTTACCAGCATTGCTTAGAAGGAGCATGTTCTGTCTCCTCATTATTAGGGGGAGTTTACGTGCTTTTGTTCATATCAGTGCCTGAAAAGTCCCCACACTCCCCCTCCAATATGAAATAAAGGGAGGGAATAAGTCTGGCTTATTATGGCACTTCTTGTTTTGCTAAAATAAAGTGGGTTTTGAGACACAGGGTCTTTTTTGGTGCTGGTAACTCCCACCCTGAAGTGTTTTCACAGTTCAAAAAGCTGAGCATTACCTCCAAATGCTACTCTGTGGGACGTTAGTGGTGATAATGTGAGACTTGCTGCATCTTAAAAGATTTGTAACATTAGACTGCAGGATTGAGCTCTTGTGGAAGCTATATTAATTAGATGTGCAATGGAAGGACTACTCTCAGGAGGCCACAGGCTGTCTTTATGCTTTGAGAAATTAAAGCATCTGATCCAGGATACTGGCATGCAGAGAAATGGGCAGGTTGTCACATTTTTCTAGGCATGATGTGCCTGTGACAGTTACATGCTCATCCTTCACTACAGCACCAAAACATGAATACAAGCAAGGCATAGCCTGAAACCCATTTAATCATTTAAAGTCCTGCACCTGAGCCCAAGCTCCCTGGCAGGTAATATAAAGGCCCCTACCTGAGCAGCTGCTAACAGGAAAGTCTTTTTGTTGTGGATTGGGCTTGCCTTCTACCTTTGTCACCTCAGAGCTCAGTTGAAGGCTGCTCTCATTGCAGGTGGCTGATGCTACAAATGAACAAAAAGGAATGAGCTCCACAGATCTCCAGTAAAGCACACTCACTAAGTGAGGATGGTCACTCCCTGTGCCAGGGGTTGAATGCTGGGATTCAGCTGTCTCAGGGGCCTGTCTTCCCACTCCCTCAAGGAGCGCATTCCTGCCCCCTACCCTGCTCCCACCCAGTGAAGCTGCACTTAGAGGGGGACACAGTTTAGCATCTCACTTCCCCCATGCCAGAAATTATCTATGGATCTATCTATCTCACTTTCTGAGGAGTGGCCAGTAGCTTGTATTTAATGCACTTAAAAAGCAAAACCAAGCAGCCACATGCTGAAGTACATAGCCTGTTTGCCTGAAGTATACTCAGGAGGCCCAAGTTTTGTCTTCAGAGAATGCCTGAGTGTTTTGGAAAGAGAAGCTGACATAGGTGTGCTCTGTCTTACAGCTATAGTACCTCAGGTAGTGGAAAGAGCCTTGAATGGTATTTCAGAGCCTACTCAAGCTTCAGCCAGGCAGCAGACCTAGACATGACATGCAGCAGATGAACAAATAGCTTTCAAAACTTATTTTATTTTCATGCATTTACTGAAACAGGCAGAATCCACATGCAGCTTGCAGAAGTGAGGCACTGTTCCTCCTCATCTCTCAGAAGTAGGTCAGAGGATCATCTCTGGTTTTGCCAGTCTGAAAACTGACAAGGCTGGGACCTTGGTTCTCATGAGGAAGGCCCACAAACACCCTTAAGTGGACATAGTTATCATCACAAACTTGGACCTAGAAACCAAAACAGCAGGAAAGTGATATTTTAGGTGTATTTCCATTTTTACTTCAACAGCTCTTAACCCAAGTCTGGATAGTAACTGGTAGGAGAAACTGTCTACACCTGTTAGGAAACCAATAAATGTGAATGGAAAAGGAAGAGGACCGCTTGGGTGTGGAAGTGCCAGAAGGCACAAGAGGAGAAAGGTTTCGATGGTGTTGTATTCTGGGCATCAAGATCCTGGCACATCAGCTCACAGCTTTTTGGGACACTTAGGGTAGGAGACAAGAGACACTGAGAAAAATCTTAATGACTCAGGGGTAGGGCAAAATGCAGAGACAGTGTCAGCTCCTATAAGGTAAAGAAAGATCTATCCAAAACCAGCACACAGTCCTAAGAAGCAATAATAACCTGAAAGCCAGGAACCCTTGTCTGCAGAATTACTGCAAACACATCAGTGCCTGAACAGACAACTAGACACACACCTTGATGCTTGTGGGAGTGAGTGTGAGTGCCTGAAATAATTTTTAAATAAACTCGCCTTCCCCACCAGAAAATCCTCACATAACCTGCTACAAAGTTGTGCATAATTTCACACACATACAGAGCCAAGCGCAACAGGTGCTAAACTCTCACTGTGTGAGGTATATAGTATTAACGGAAAGTTTACTGCCTGAGGCTCTAAGAGGTTTTTATATGCTTTCTAGTGGCTGCAATGTGGCACTGTTTGTTTCGGTCTGGATTACATCTCAGCTGTAAATCTGTTGGTAAAATACTAGTGATGTGGAAAATTCAGAAGTATAAATTAATCTTCTGACAGAATTCATTCTAGGTAATGCTAAAATGAGTAACTGTTTCCTGTCACTTGCAAGATTGGGAAAGAAGAGACAAATCATGCATTTTTCAGTGTTATAAATGGATTTCTTCCAAGTTCAGTAACATGTCAATCATCATTTCTGAGTAGTTTGGGCATGAGGTTTACCATGGACAGCAGACAAGGATTTTACATGGGCTAGGTCAGCAATAAGATGGCACTAAGGGAAGAAATGCAACTGGGAATGACTTCTGGCTTTACTGCAGTCTTCTTGTAAATTGTTACTCTTCATTACTTAGTACTTCATCTACAACGTGAAAGCACATCTCACAGGAGCACGGGAATGATACACATCATTCAGGTAAGACTCATACTAGCCATGTAACAGGTAGTCTGTCAGTACAATGCCCTGGTGCCCACATAGCAGAAATAATCGTTAAGAGTTATTTTAAGGAAGAACCTGGGAAAAAAGAAGGTTTGGCAGCTTCTGTCCTTCCTGGGACCAACTAAATATGAGAAGCATGGAGCAAATGCTCATAATGCCTCTGCAGAATTACTATCCCCCAAACACTACCGACCCATTTCTTTAATAAAAAGATTCTGACCCTTGTCAAGGGAGCATATCCTACCAGGCATATGTCTGCACACATGTGGGGTTAAGATACAGCAGTCGCATGCAATGTTTGTTCTACTTCCAGAAAGCCAGCCTGCCACTAAACAGTGCTTTCTGGCCTTCACTTGCAAAATATGCAGTTTACTCACAGAAAGTTGCCCAAATCCATGGGTAGGGTTTTCTAGTAGAGGATGAATGGCACTATCAGAGGATTCAAGATCAAGCATTACCTGTTTCTCCTCCGCAGCAGAAAGGGGGTTTTGAAAATACAGAAAGAACTAGCAGGCAGGCTGTACCTCTGCAGCACATGACACAGAACCAAAACATCAACACACATGCTTACATGCAAAACTAGTCAGTAGACTGAGATGCTTGCATTAATTTTTTTTTAGAATGAAATTAAATTCACCCTAACTCTCCGTCAGATCCTCAGGCTGACTTCAAATTCATCATAGTAAACACAAATGGAGGACACAGAGGCAATAGGAAAGCTACTTTGCCTTCAAAGGAAACAGGAGAGCAGAATTATGACTAATATAAATAATTTGATCTCATAAGGCAATCTATAGTCTTTGAGTAAGATGTTCCTAAGAAAGTTATCATTCACATCTGAAGCAGCACAGTGCCTGTTTTATAAATTTTTACATTCCTGTTCTACAATAGTGCCAAACAGAGGAATTTTATAAGCATCTGGAGATAGTCCCTGACTCTATTAGTCACATCAGATGGTTTTCTACTACATTTGCTTCTCTTTCTTGCTATAAGCCACTACACAAGTCACCTATATTGTTTAATTACAAAGCACGCACTCCTATAATATATACAAACCTTAATAAAGTAGTTTATCCCAGCAACCACCTGAGTCTTATACACTATGGCTTTAAAGGTGTCATATGTCTTGTTCTCCTTGCTTTCAAATTGTGGCTTCACCTGTAGAAAGAAAAAGCAATATGATTGGCAGGTTCATATTTAGGCTTTTCTTTCACATCTACCACTCCAATTTTCATCCTTTCAAACAGAGGCCCTTAATGAAATAAACCCCCAAAATAATTCAGTTTACACCAAGACCTCCAGCCCTCTTTCCTAGCATTACCTCCAGCATTCTTTAAAATCCTTTTAGAATTAGACTGCCTAGTCGATTCTTCCCCATCCTGAAAGCTGTCCAGCTAAACTGTCTCCTGCTCAGTAGAGGGAAACTGCTACCTGCTGCTCTTTTAATTCTTTGTCAAAGGAGCTAGGTACCAAGCCGTGCTCCCTAGCAGGGTACACCCCATGTCAACCACATGGTTACACAGTGGTGCAGGACAGCCCCCCTCGCCTGGAACACCTGCGCCCCTGCCAGCAGGGAGGCTGCAGAACCCTGCTACATTTCACAGCCTCAGAGCTGCACTCGATCTGTTTAATGTTTTTCTTTAAGGACTTGCAGTGAACAGCATTATTTGAGAGTATCAAGACAACCACCTGATCAAGTAGTTCCGGAAAGTTATTCTAGTGCTGGTGGAAGCCCTGCAGATAAATCTGTAATTTAAACTAAATACGTCAAACATCTAGAACCCCATAAAATACAACAACTCTTAAGTTACAATGGCCCAGGATTAAACTATGTTCTTCCATCTCCCAAACTGGAAGTACAACCTATACATTGCGAGACAGAAATCAACCCCCAGACCTGCATAGACATCATCAGTCCTTCACTACATAGCAGCTGCAGGTCATGTAGTTCCAGAAGAAACAATGCTCTGTGCTGACAGCATTCAGTCTCACAGCTCAGGTAGATGTGTTTTTGCACAGTACACAGTTTAAGTCCTTATGGATCTTAAAATTCACACAGTTCAGACATCTACAGACTTTTCACATATATATTTAAAAAAAAAAAAAAGTAACAGTTTTTCCTGAAACACACAAAATGTAGGGCAAGTTTTAAGTTCAGCAGCAATTACTGATACTGTCCTCTCAGAGATGAAATATTCCTATAATTACTAGGCTGAAAGGGCAGGGGGGTGGCGAGGGAGATAGCTGTGAGCAGCGGTGGAAGTCTGGCCAGGTGTCTGAGGTGTAAAACAATCACCAGTACATAAATCATGACTATAGTAGTTTGCATCTGATGAGACAAATTCCCTACAGAAAGGCAACTGCAGCAAATGTAACCTGAAAATTTATTTCTGTCATCTAGAAAGCATAAATAATCTCTTGCAGGCTGGGTAACAGCCTCTCCTCTGCACATGATGCCTGTGCCAATGGCCTGATGCATTCCAGAAGTCGGGCAGAGAAGCGCAGCGTCACTGGGCAGCCGGCTCAGGCAGCCCCCGGGAGGGGCCAGCAGCACGTCAGGGCTACTCACCACCCGACTGTTTTGCAGAAGCACACAGAATGAATTGGCTTTCTCACCACATCCACCTACAGCTGGCTGCCACCCCATGGCATTCCTTCCTAGCAGGCACATCCTGGAAAGCACGCTAGGAACATCCAGATCAACTACTTCCAGACAGTCAGAAATTATCCAATTCATCATATTCAGGCTCCTCATGAGCTCTTACTCTGCTATTCTTCCAAGCAGCTTCCACAAGGTTTCTGTACCAGGGAAGTGACAGCTATGCTTTCAAGTTGGGAGCTTGCAACTCTAGCACACCAGGGAAACTTCCATTTCCAACCCTCTTCCAGCTGGCTGGGTCTGGGAGCTCCTAGGATGCTCTTGAGTGGCAACGTTTGGTACATGTTATTCCTCTCTCAGAACAAAACAAAACAAAGCCAGCTCTCTCCAATTTTACCACCTCTCCCAGCCTCTGACCATTATGTTCCCCACTTCTTATTTATTGACAGAGCCTTCAGTAAAATCAGGCAGGCAGACAGCTCCTTAATCCTCAGAGGGAAAAAGTAACATTCCTAAGCCCTTACCTAAAAGCTCCTTAAACCCAAAACATTTCTCAGTTTTAGGAAACAGCTGTAAAACAAGGAGTCTGAACAAATACTCCCCAGCTCAGTAAGGAAGACTATAGACAAGGCACAGGTGTAAGTAAGTAATTATGTAATCCCAAGAGCAGACAGAGCTTGGGCATCCCAAGGTCTTCAGATGCTCCTCACAACTTTGCTCAAATCATATGAATTGCTTCTCTGCTTAGCAGAGCATAAAATCCCACTGAATTGCATCATTAAAGGGTGACACCATTATCTGGCCAGAAGCAAAGCAGGATTGCCCCAATGTAAAGTTTGTCTCTGCAAGAATCTTTTCCTTAGAAAACTACACCAAAGCCTCTGCAGTGGAGTGTAAGCTTTTTCAAAGAAGGACGACCAGGGAGAATGCTCTCCCGCACTCAGCACACAAGGCAAAAATTTCACCTTGCAGAAAATAAAGAACAGAATAATTTGGTTTTATTTTCCTGAAGCTACTGAGAACAGAAGAATATCAAAATTAAAGTCAGTCCTTTTCAGGAATCAAACAGAAAATTTGTACATCTGCATTTCAGATTCTGTATTTGCCCTGTACTTTGTGAGAATTAGCACAGCCTGAAATGAACGTTCACATTTCTAAATGCGTGTTTACTCACTGACAGTTAAGGACAGTGGTTTCATCTCTGATACACACTGCAATAGGGTGGGATCTTTTGATCACCCATAACACAGCCTAGCATTAAAAACACAGCTCAGTATCTGGCACGCTACACTGTCCTAGCAGTGTTCAAAGGAGGCCCTTAAGATACTTCACAGCCTCATGAGTCAAATTTCACAGCCCCCAGCTAGCAGGAGACATTGCCTTCGCTGTCTTACACATGAGGAAATAAGAATTGCAAATACACAAAGGTGCCACAAGTCCTGGCCAGGGTCTCCCCTCCATAGGTAAAAAGGAATTTCTGATCTCTGCAAGTGCTGCTCCTTCAACTACTTGTGCCAGCATAGGATGAACACTGTTAACTGCTCCTGAGCGATTCAATTGGTATCCCCCAAACAATTTTAGATAATCCTTTTCTATTTCTGTTCTGCAGTAAGTTATCTCCCCTCTAAAAACCTGTTATCACCGCCCCCCCCCCCAACACATACTCCAGCTCTCCCCCAGGTATGCATGCCCTACTCCGGCAACCCCAGCTGTGGCTGACCTATAAAGCCCTACAACAGAAGAAGGCTCAGAGGAGCTGGGCAAGGGTCATGTGCCTTCAAAACTCAGAAAATAATGCAGGGTGTGACTGACTGCAGCTTCTGCAAAGAAGCTGACTTTATCTCAACACAAAGGGCATCAAAGTGTGTTCATTTTAAATAAACAGCTGTATCAGTTGAGTGGATCAACTGGTGGTGTAACTCCCTGAGTTCCTTAAAAGGATGCGAACACCTCCCTAAGTCAGCCAGCCCAGCATGGGAACACGAGATAGGAGACACGAAAGGAGCTTTCACGTGCCATGTTGTTCAGCTCCCACACTTCAGGATACACTTTATACTCTTTTAAGAGCTGCTGCACTGCAGGGCATTAGAGCATCTACAGAGGTGTTGTTCACACAGCTGCTTCCAGGACAGGACCGCTGCCTGTAACCAACCACCACGGCAACTGGACTCACCCTGCCTGCCTTGTGCCAAGCCCACCTTGACCCACTGGCTCCCCAACAGCCCCTGCATCACAGCTGTGACTCTAGAAAACACCAGATGCCAGCAGAGAACATGCTGTTTGTCCATAGCCTTCTCCCGTATCTTTTTTTAGTGCATACTGCCACGTGGTTTGTCCTATCCATGTCCTTCAGTAAGGAATTCTACCAGGTAGAATCTTCCCCCTTCAAATACACCACCTTTAATTTCAAACAAGCGACCTCAGTGCTGGCATAGTAGAGCGTGTCTTTGAACTACATGTAAACATGAACCGAAGGTAGCCAGTACTATGCCTGGCTACGGACAAGGATGAGACAGAGAAGTGGTTTGTCTCAGTCTTACCTGTACGCTGCCTATGCAGAATGCTGAGAAAATACTTACTGGCAATCAAGGAGATTCCCATTTTCAGCACTAGCTTCTTCAGTTTAAACACTGGTTCAGTATCATCACCCGGTCTCCCAGCCTCTACCCAAGCTTCAGGACTCAGCCCTTTGCACGGAGAGAATTCGTCTTTACATAGGTCACAACTCACCTGGTTAACGATATGCTGGACTTCTGGAGTAGCAGGCTTGGTCTCAGATAAGCCCCCAGGCATCATCGTGGCAGGTAACTTCTCTGAAGTGACGGGTGGTTCTGAAGAGGGAAGTTTAGCGCAGTCTGAGCAGAGTCACCAGGCATCTCGTATATATACATACACATGTGTCATGGAATCACATGACCTGTAACATATGGAGCCTACCATTACTGATCTGGAGAAGGAAAGACATGGAGAAAACAGGGGGAAAAAGCAATGTAAAGCACTGATAATATTAATACTAAATGTAAAAAGCACTCTAAAACCTTAAGTGTATATAGTCTCGAGGTCAATAAGAAAAGCAAACAACAGCCTCCAGCCTCCCACATCTTAAGATAGTTGGTTTGGGCTGAAACTAGAACCTCTTGCCTCTCCACCCATGTGCAGATGACTAGTCTGTGCACTTAGGAAATAGATCAAAGTCACACCCAGTATTTCCCAACACCATTCAAGATTAGAAGAAAGCATGTGGTAGCTTCCTTAGTGCAGGTCCTATTCAACTTGAAATTGTATTGTCTCAATATCCTACCAAGCGGGAAATAGGAGCAGATTGCAATTTGTTTTCAGTGACATTTACTTCCCTCTGCCTGACCAGAAAGGTGCCAAGGTAAACACGAGAACCAGAAGGGGAAAAAATTAAATCCTAGTTTCAGGTAAGTACTGTAAATGAGTTATTTCTGCTTCTTTTCTATCAAACCTATAGTTGCATTCAGGCAATCATAATAACAACTGAATATGCAGTACCATTTACATTTTTATTGAAACTCAAGTGCCAATTTCCTGGAAGACAAAGTACGATCCCTCTCACTACATGAGTTGTGTGTGCACAATAGCTGTTCTAATTTCAAGGTACTTTAATTTCACACACTGCTGAAAGATGTAACATGCAGAATATATAGTCAGAAGTATTCATTCTGCAATTACAGTCACAGACATATGACATTGTACATTCATAAATGGTCATGAATATGACTAAGTTCAAAACACGCGCAAGCTACTGAAGAAAAGCTAGCAACTGTTAGCAGCCCCACCCGGTAAGGGAGAGCTAACACTTCAAGACCCCAGAAAAACTACTCCTCTTCAGTATCCTGCCATCCCCCTTCTCCAGCAAATGGGAGGAATGTTGTTCCAGAGCCAGGACCAGGGAAGTAGCGACAGACCAGATAATTTTTAGTCCCTAGGGTGGGTACATGGGAGGGGTGAAATGAGAGTATGTGCTGCGCACAGGCAATGGGCGTTTCTGCTGAAAGCAGCAGTAGGGAATTCGCTAGAAACAAGCTAGAAACAAGAAACCACAGCAATGGTGACCATGCAACACAGACTTATTGGCGTCCTAGCCAGCCTACTTACTGGCCCTCCTCACAGATGACAAGTGATGCAACAGACTATAAACAAGTACTTCTTATCTAACTTCAAGGCCTGTTCTTGGCTCAAAGGACCCAAGATTGAGAAATTGGGGCTGTAAGGGCCCTAAACTCAGCTCAGGAGCATGTTACCGATAAGGATCTTGCAGAATTTCCCAAACTTGAGCAGCAGTGTTATGGGAGTGGATGAAAGGCATGAAGAAAAACAGTTGTCTTGAGACAACATCTTTCTGAACAAACAGAAAAATGTGCCCAGTTCTTGGAAATAAAGGGAATGGGAGGTGTTAAAACTGGAAGTCTGCCACTTTCTCCAAATTCACCGCTCCAGATGAGGAGTTCCTCACAGCCCAATTTGTGGAGTTAATTCAAGCTGATGAGCTCAAACTCCATTTTTTGCACAAGACCCCGCTGACTCACTCAAATGCTGATCATCTTCCACCATGTTCCTACCATGCATCTTATTCACACAGGACAGATGAGCCAACTAACTGGAAGAGCCAGCTCCCCTTACTGAGGCCGGAAGCCACAGAACGCGTCCGACAACCATGCAGCACCAATGCTAAACCAGGATATTTTATAAACTTCTCCATTCACCAGGATGCACTAACTCCCCTGGCAAGGGATGTTGGTAAGATCCCCAAGGTAGCACTACCCCTCTGGAGAACTCTTGATTCTGATTAGTAAGAAATACACTGAGCACGAAGACTAGGAAGATTAATTTATAATCTTGGAAAAACTCTAGGTGTGAAACTAAAGATGTTAACGTTGCGTGGAAATCATTCATTGGACTCCACATTCCTGGGTTTTCTGGTTTTTTTACTTCAGAGTATAAGAACTTTCCCCCCCTGCCCCCAGAACACACAGAGTTGTGCAGAAGGGAAGGGAAAACAACACTAATTGTTGGCAAGCTGACGCTAAAGTTTACACAGACCAATCAGTCTGTTTTCTTTCCACAGGAGTGCTAACGGCCATCGAAAAATCCACTGATATTTCTAAGATTGGGACGTAGTACTCATCCTGCACACATAGTTTATGAAGTCACTTTGAAATGCTGACGTTTCACAGACCTGCTATCAAAGATCATCAGTGACTACGCGCTATCCTAGGCAACCCTCATCTACACCTCCCTCCATTAAGCTTTGGATGTAATGGAACAGCATTTGGAACATTGCCTTGAAAAGAACAGCCGTCCCCATTCCATTTCTTGCACAACATCTACAAGCTAGTGAGTGTCTCCAGTATCTAAGACGCATCTGATATTACATACCATTCCAGCCTACACTCACCATTTGCACAGATGGCAATTTTTCTGCACATAACTGTACTGCTGTTAACTTGGAGAATCTCTGCTGGGAGAACAGTACTAGTACTCTTTACAGTTTTAAAGCTGAGTAATATCTTGCACTATGTACTATTCCAATAATAAAGAAACAAATCTTTTCAGCTTGCAGGCCACTACTCTCTGGTCCTATATAAGCAATTTTAAGAAGTAGAAGCTATAGTCAATAAAAACACCAGTACATAAACAAAACAAAGCAAACGAACAAACAAAAAAAAACCCAAACCCCAGGGTTATCTATTTATGAGTTATTTTTAAAGTAGAAATTAAACCACCTCTGTAGAAATTATTGTGAAAGGTAAGTCAGTAGGTCAGTCTTCTGATTTCACAGTGACATGACACATAATTGTGACTGGATGAAATGACACATGGTCTGCACCATTTTAAGAGCTGCTGAAGGAAAGCAGCCCTCCATCTACCAATTGAAGATCTACTTCTCATCATCACAGTAACAGCCTTGACTTTCAACATGCTAGTCTGCAAAAAATGTTTCCTCTCCTGCTACCCACTCTGATTTCAAAAGACTTCTGACATTGTACATCAACTAGGATTAATAGACACCTGAACTTCAGCAGCACAAAGTTACCATATCCACGCCTATGCTGAGCCTGTGGTACCAGTAAAAAGCCTCTTCCGCTCAGTCTGCTTCAAGACAACCAAATCCTATCATTAAAAAAATTCTGTAAAGAGATTACCTACTTCATCATTCTCAAGTGCCTACAGGCTGCATGAGACAACAGCACCGAGTGCCAGAAAAAACCCACACCTCCTTCTATTTCACAGAAGGAAATAAAAAGTACATGCTTGAGAGGACTTTCCAAACAAGCAAGATCTGCCCACCTATATTCACCATTTCTGGAAAGCCGCAAAAGAAGGGCAAGCCACCTGCAGGAGATCTAGGCTCTGGGCAGGGGCATCAGTTGTGCTTTTTGTTCAAGTGCCTTTACTTGCAGAAATAAAAGTTAGAACCAGGAAAAGAATGAAATCTTGGTATTTGTGGGATCCATTATTTGATTCACATGACATCAAGCAGCCCATTAATTTTGTGACTACCTTGATGGCAAAGTTGAAGCAGGATTCAATCGCAGACTAAGCACAATCCTAGAATGGAGAGGGGTCACTAGACACAGAGATTTTACCTGCCTTTGTTTAGTGTGGCCCAGAGCTCATACCAATGCCATTTACATACCATCACAAAACATCCCACTTCACAGGCAGATCTTAAGTACTCAAAAAATAGCAAAGCCATTTTCTCCTTCCCTGTGCCCCAAAGCATGGCATGCAATTCCAGTTACTCACCTTAACATTCCACTAAGTTCAACAGCAAGATTCAAACAGCCTCTGATCCAGGTGATTTGCCATGTACTGTAAGAGATATCCCCCTGTGCTCAGAGCAAACTAAATAGAGTAATTCAGCTTCTTAGTGCAACCCTCTATATACAAGCTGCAAACACCTGAAGAAGGGATGTTTGGGACTTCGAAGTCTTCTTATGGTACGAGAAGTTTTTCACATACAGGTTTGTATAGATCTACTCATTTGGCCTTTTTTTCAAATGAAAAAGAGAGCTATGTTGGGGTTGGGGATTTTTTTACATAGTTTTCTCATAACAAATGCTAAGCTGAGCTACTGCAAAAAAACAAAATCTGCATATGTATCACATCCATTTCACAGGTCATTTTTCACAGCATGTGCTTAAGTGAAGAAGTTTTCCCACAACAGCTGAGCAAACATCTGGATGGATAGAGGAGGACAGTGATTAATTCTCATTACATTCTCTAGTTTCTACAGAAATACAATACAAGCTTAAATTTCAAGAGTATTGATGACAATTCTACACACACTGGCAGAAGTTTCTATCATACAACTGGCTTAAAAGGATAATTTGTCTCCACAGTTGTAGATCCAAGCCCTGGAGAGAACCAATATTTTAGACGCCTATATTAGAGGTCAGTATCAAGAGTACTACCTTTGAAATCAAAACTAACTGTTCTCAGCATCTCATTAGTGGACCATCTCCTGTAGAAATTAGGTTACTGGCAATTCAGCACAGTTCTGAGCAGTATTTGATTTCCACTTCGAGGATAAACAATTATAAGAATTTAAGAGTTGAAGAACAAACATGTTTTCTGCTTTCAGAGTTGCAGAAAAACAATGAGAATACTTCAAGAGTGAGACGAGCGCTCCAACTGGAGTAAAGTTCTGCTTAGAGCAGTTGCAGTACCTTGGGGAAAAAAGGGAAAAAAAAAAAAAAAAATGAAGTTTGAACATTAGGATTTACATCCTCAAAGACTTAAAATATATTTCTGCCTCACTGTCAAAGAAAAGTGAGGCTAAGTGACTCTGCTGCCTAAAAATAAAGGCCACCAAGTAGTTTGAGTCTCTGCTGGACAAACAACTGTAAAACAGATGATGCTGCACAGATTTTTGCCAGCTGTCAATAACACAGGTACATTCCTCCACTTACTTCCTACCCCCCCCCGTATATGCACAGCTTTTAGGGATGTGAGAGTATATAGTAATTTCAGTGTGGTTACTGAATTCCAAGTGTTTGCAAGATGGGGCCTGTATTTTTAAGGCTCTGTTCAAGTTCAATGGTTCTTAAAGACATATCACTAAGTAATAAAACCAGCTCGCAACCCAGCAGACCTTGTCATTTGACTGTCAGCCAATTAGAGATAGTAAAAAAATCAAGGTATAATTACAGCAATGCTGCTTTCCTTGTACTTAGCCACTTTTAAATGCTGTGTTACTGCAGGGTTGTTGCATTAAAGCTTTCTAAATACAACGCTATGGCAGAATCCACAGCATCAGGCGTGCACAGCTATTTTCTCAGTTCAAATGCAATTCACCTATAGAATTAAAGGTTCAGAAGGAGGGACAAAATAGGGTCACTGGGTAGTTAAGTGTCTCATTCCTGAATGAGACATATCATATCCAACCCAAAGTGGTTTTAATCGACACTGTGTTCCCAATCTAAAGACAAAATCCAGAACTTGGTAACACAGACCAAAGGACAGTATGCAACAGATGCTGCTTGTCAGCATTGTGGGAACAGTGCCAAACCTGTATCCACATGCAACTCTGAACCAACACTGCTAGTGTTGAGTAGGTCAGAACAATGCTAGTAGCTTCTTACTTTCAGGGATGCTGAACCTACACTTGCTGATCATTCTGCAATTCTTATTTCCTTTCAGAATTCAGTAGATTATTTGCGCAAACACACCAAGTTCACTCATAGTTTAGCAAGCACCAGTTCAGGGAGAGCCCTGTCCTCCCTGCTCAGAGCTGGTTTTTACCATTTCTTCCCCTCTAGGACTGCTGTAGCTGTAGAAGTTCAAGAAAGATGCCAGTTTCGCATTCCATTTGAAAATTATTTTAATACTATAAAACTCATTTGTTCACATATTTTGTACAAAAGATGAGTTGTTTTCTCTTAATTACAGGAGAATCATTTCAACCTTGAGATTTCAGCTAAGTAGGTCCAAAACAAAACAAGACTGGGTTCTACTGGTTCTGGAGGGTCCCAATACAGCTCACCCAAGGTCTCTTTCCAGTTCGGCTCTCATGGTTATGGACCACCTTGATGGAAAATACCCCACATCATTGACTCTTCGGAGGCTTGTAGTGAATTCGGCAACGCTCATTAAATACCTGAGACACCAAAACAGAAGAGCAAAAGCGAATCAGCCCTCATCCAGGAGACGATCAGAACTTCAGAGCTAGTTCAGTCAACTATCTCTTCATGTAGCACCCATCTCAAGCTGCCCAGCCCTGCTGTACCAATAAATGGTACTTACCAAGGCATCTGTCTCCATTCACCTTCTCTCCTGGCTTTAGTGAATCCAATGTTTGCAGCCTGATGCTGGGGGACTGCACAGCACTAAAAGTTTCCTCCCTCAGATAAGGCAGGCTCATAATCCTGGTAGTCTGTTATCATCAGAGATGCTGGTGCCTTTTTTTTTTTTTTTTTTTTTTTTTTTTTTGAGAAAGAAGGAGGGAAATTATCAGTGGAAGGCTCCTGACCAGCTGTGTTCTGTTAAGTTCACTCTGGCATTCAAATTTGGACACTGTATTCTTTTCTTTCCTGAGTAAACACATTTTACATTGTCATGACAGCTAAGAAGAGGTGCAAGGGCTCTTGGAAGCCACGTTCACGCTTTTGGTTATCTGACCGCAGGTGCTGATGCTGCCAGCCCTCCTATTGCAAAGGGCACACTGCTCTCACCTCACTCACCTCTGGCATCTTCTCTGGGTAAAATTTAGCACACAGAACTAGAGACTGAAGATCATGTTTATTTAGCTTGAACTGCAGGCCTTGTCAAGCAGACTGCTTACCCTAAGGAGGGTCAATAAATGTGACTAAAGTAAGGCAGTCTGAATCAAAAGCACAATACATAGGCTCACACCAAAGTTACAGGTGCTCCTTACAAGCGATTTAGTTATTTATCATTTTGGCTCCAAACTTTGTCCGGCACCGTGTCCTGAAAAGCGACACGAGCACCACCTAGCACCAAGTTGAGGCACTGGCAGTTATTAGTTCCCCCACCAGCACTCCTGCAAGAGCACATTTTGGCGAGCTGTCCAGGGACTTTTCAGACCCAAATGCCTGTGATCGTCAGGATATCAAGTTTCATGAACTCTCCCATTGGCTTCACATGCAAAGTGAGCAGTCTTGTAATTTTTTATAAGTTATGCATCACTTCATATAAATACATTATTTTAAACTGTATCTTCCTAGAATCTTCTACAGCTGATCTTATTCAGAATTCAGAACCTATGGCAATTTCAGCAAAAGTGATGTTTGCAGCATGCATTAGTTTTAGCATTGATTCTTAACAATTTTTGAGTCATTTTCAACTTCTTTTCAAATTTAATTTAAGAAACAGACATGTATTACAAACGGCTTCATATTGCAGAAAACAAAAGTGGTGATATAGTTTCACATGCACACAGCCAGCCTGTCCCACTACGTTACCACATGCAACGGACGCCTCTGGAAGAGTTAAGAGTATGTAAAGGTCTGAGATCAAGTAAGTGATAGAAGGAAACTGTAGAAACTAAAAGCCACAAAGGGTTCCCATTCAGAAGCATTTTAATACTACGCAAATTGCACCATTTTTGTCCATTGTCTGTCAAAGACATTTTAAGGGCATATATGTCTTAAAAGGTACTGGAAATATACTCTAAAACACTGTAAAGGTCTCTTGCATCAAACAACACACCAGCTTGCTATCATGCAAACTTTTAAAGCATTTTTAATAGTAACTCTGCAGCCTATGGAAGGAAGATCAATACTGCATTCTTACTAATACTGCCATCTACTTTTAGGATCACTGACCTACAGATCTCAGCATGTTAGTCAGGCCAACTAACTCCATTGGTCTACCTGTGAAGTGCTACTCTCATTTTTCAGACAGGAAAAACACTGCCTGAGAAAACTTAACATTCACGTTGCTATGCAGAAGTTTGATTTTGCTGTCTTTTACATATTAATGAAAAACACTCCAAGGATAAACTCCAGTGTGCAGATGCTGTACAGAGACTAATGCAAGTGTCTTGTTTTGGAAGTCAATTCCCTGTTTGGTATCAGCCAAACAAAATTCCACTGCATGCACTTCTATAAAGCAGCATCTTTCTGTATGCCACTATTGCTACAGCTACCCAGAGTAAGTGTTTGAAAATAACCATTTCCTAATCAGATTTTTGCAATCAGTTTTCTGTTGGTTAAGGTTAATGTAAATACATAAGTGTACGTTCCAACTAGAAGTCTGCAACAGTAAAAAAAGAGTGGAGGTCCTCACCTGCAAACAAACTACTCCCATGTAATAAACTGCATTCAGTTCACAACTATGACTGGTTGGTTCCAATTCCTTCAGTGACATATTTTTTACAGGCAGCTAAATGAGACATTTATGCCTATATTCAGAGGGTGACAATAGCAGAGCTAGAGGTAAAACCCAGAAATACTTTTCTCTTCAAGCCCTACTCTAAACACTAGCAGGCTAAAATATCCCTGCACCATGCGTACCACACTGTTCATGAACTCTCCATCTTCAGGAAAAATTAGACATTTCTGTCACTAGCAAAAGCTTAATGCAGCTACAGGACATCACTGGCATCAGTGCTAAGTTTGGTGCCAACTCTGGGCTTTGGAATGGAGATTGGGGGCAGGGTTTGTCCTATAGCAGACTCGTCATAAAATATTTGCCACTGGTGACCTGCAGCATATTGTTAAGGCTGTGGCATTGCTTAGTCACATCTGAGCTGGTTTAAAATTCATTAAGCTTAAGGGTATGATTAGCTTTTTCAGACAGTACAGAGGTAGTACTGACAGCAAAACATATGTGGAAAACCGTGTAAACGTTCATCTAATCAGCCTGTATTGAGCTGTATTGTCGTGACTAGACCTCCAAGAACAGGCAAGACTTAAAGCTGTATTGCCCTTACACTGATGCAATCTAGGGGACTAAAGTCCTGAAGTAGAGATTAAAAAGGGAGCTGCAGACTTGCAAAAATCCTTTTTGCATTTAGAGAGGGAAAGAGGCTCTCCGTACAGTATTGAAAGCTCTGAAAAGCTACAACAAACCAGAAAAGGATGCTAGATGTGAAATGCTGCAGTGATAGAATACAGCAACCTCAGAATTTAAGCTCAGCATTAAGATCACTTTATAACAAGATAGCGTCTGGGGCCATCAATCCAGAGGGTGATCTGCCCCTTCTCTTGACACAGGAGAGCAATGGCAAGCCTGCCCTTTGCACCAGGGAGCATCAGTCCAGGCCTGCAGAAGCTCCGTCAGGAAGAGGTTCAACTTCCACAGCCCATCCTCCTCTGGCCTCTGCTCAGAAGCGTGATCAGTACCAAACAGCCAAATTTGAAAGACTCATCTCTCTGACATTGTTAGAGGTCCAGCAAAGCTTTTCAGACAGGCCACCACAGAAACAAAGTCCTTAGCCACTGGGCAAGGCAGAGGAAGGGACCTACACAGGGAGTATTCCACAGTCCTTCTTCCCCCCCTAAATCAGATGCTTTTCTTTCCTTCGCAGTGCAACTGAAAAGCTTTGATATCTGCATCCAGAACTGAGGAAATGACTGGTGTGAAACATTTCCCCCAGTACTGCTCTCACCTATTTCCAATTAACCTGCCTCACAAGGCATTGGTCCTGCACCTCCAGTGCAGGGCTGTCTGTTGGGACAGAACATCATCACTGTTTTAAATGACTGAGTACCTTCCAGCTTCTGTCGTTTACCACTTCTTCAACATTCAGCTCCGACTGCATCAATTTCAACTGCAGAAAGTAACAGATAAAGAGATTATTGTCAAACAGGCCTCCTTCCAGCCTTCAGTATTTACTACCATTGCAACTTACTAGATCACAACCCCAGTACTAGATGCGAGTCCCCTCCAATGGTGCAAACTGAAGGGCATGTGTGATCATTCCGAAAGCCTGGCCCTTCCATTCGGCCAATACTCGGGGCAGACTGAAGTCTGCAAGGGCACAGCGAAGGCAAACTCACAATGCAAGTCTGGCAGAAGTAGCTCCTGATTACTAATGCTCAGTTCTTAAATATTGCCCATCAAGATTTGCTAGCAATTAACAGATTAACATTAATGGCTTCACAGACAAAAATAACTATGCCTAATTCAAGCCCTTGGCACAGGGAATGCCACTGCTGGGGTTAGCTCTGCAGCCTTGAGTTGTCATTCTTCCACACATGCATTACTAGAGTCATACAGGGAGCTGGCAGCAAAGCTAGGACTCAACACAGATCTCAGATGCTGGATTTAGAATTAAGATCATAAAGAGATCCTTTCCACTTCCTTTGCCGCCTACTCTGTGCACTGACCAAAAAAGGGTCTACAAGAACAGATCACGGATATTCATGCTATCTGAACCAGTTAATATGTTATGAGATCACAGTAGGACAAATCAGGTTTACACAGATGCAAAAGCTCTGGCAAGAACTACCACAATATACAGTTCTTGAGCACTCACTCGACCCATGAGAAATGCAAGAATCTCTTTGTTTCGCACCTATTAGAAACTCCAAGGGGCAGGTGTGACAGATGTGTTTAGGTGACCTGTGGTAATTTGACCCTGCCACAAGGCCCTGAAGCAATAGTAGCAGATAAAAGAAACCATCTGCCATTTTTGCCTACGTACATTTAGGATGTATTTTTGTTACAGTCTTTAACACAACAGACTAAGAATCAGAGCTTATCCATTTTAAATGCATGATTCCAATTAGAGAGATGGTGAACAGGTGCAAGCCAAGACAGCAATCGCATCAAAAACCTTCCAAGTAAGATGTCCAGACATACACAGCTACTACAGTTGTTGGATAGACTTTTACCTACTCAACAGGACTTCAAACTGTTTGAAATGACAATCCAACATCCACAGAGTGACTAGATGACCAGCATTAGTCTCTATAAAATAACCACTCAGAAGATCTGTAGCAGTTCAAAGAAAGGTTTTTCCTGCTGGAGTATGTGAATAGGTTTACAATCACCTGGACTGTGACATTAATTGCCTTTGAAGCCAAGCCTAAGCAAAACTACTATTTTAGCCTTTTCCTTAGAGTTGCAGACCTGAACAGCAATATAGTATCAGTCAACATGGCTATACAGGGGGGGTTGCTGTTGTTTTTAAAACATGCTCTGATATTTTAACAAGCTTTACTAATTTGCTTGATAAAGCTAATAACCATTATGCTGTATGTTTGGGATTTCCACAATTTTTTTGGTTGGAAATTTTATGACACTTCATTCAAGTAAACTAAGATGATAACAAATTAATACAACAATCAAGTGATGTTTTAATGTACGTGGATTAAAAGAATTGGCTGCTAGACTGACACTACTCAAAGTTTTCTTATTCAATGACCCCAAAGTAATAATTTTGGATAAAGTCCTCCAATTTGTACCATTAGCAGGCTGAGAGAAACACAACAAGATTGCAACCAAGTGAATATACATTTGAAATGCATGATCTTAAATGTAGGAGGAAGCAGGCACCCTATGGACACCTCAAAGTCCAAGTGCAAATTTGAGATCATTTCATCAAAAGATTTCTGGGATGTTTCCAAATCATGGATTGCTTTTAATACTTGAAATCACCTCCAATTATTAAACATTATCATTGTGATCCTCCTAGTGGTTTCAATGATAGGTTTGGGGCTCAGCAATTAAGTCATTTAAAGAACTGGCTCTGCAAACAAAATTCGTAGGAAATACTAAGCTACCATTGTAGTTTTCCAAACTAAGATGGATGCTTGTTAGCAGTTCCATAAGTGAGGCTTGAAGAATAAAACCACTTGCTGCCACCCGGTTCTTTAAATCTGAGCTCAGGACAGAGCACTTCTCTGAAAAGCACATGAACAAACTGTTCACTCAATGCCTGGGAAAAATCACATTGAGTTCAAATCATCCCCTCAGGAAGCTCTTTTGCTTCAACTGCTCTTTGAAACAGGGGCTACAATAGGCTCCTCTTGGAAGTACAGCAGTAAGTGAGGTAGTTCAGCACTGCAAAAGCAAAATTTCAAGACCCATCTCTTCAAGTCTCATAGGACTGCAGCAGAGAAAGCTGCACCCAGGATATAGGGCCATATATATATATATATATATGTGTGTGTGTATATATATGATGGTAAAACATCTGGCTATTATAAGAAGAACTCACTGTTACATTGGAAACTCAAAGGCACCATTTTAGAAACCCTGGTTAGACAGCCCTCAACAGAGGAAGGCTCACTAAACTGCTGAACACAACAGATACACCTAGGCAGCATATGCAAAAAAAGCAATAAGCAAGCAGTCTTATTTGGTATGTGCTGCAAGCATATGGTATGGAACACGAGCCATACGGAGGCAGGTCTGGAAGAGAAATCAATGGAAGAGTTCACATCCCTACTAGTCTCCACTCCTAGAGCTACACCTGCAGTATCCCCTCCCCTACAAAGGGGGCCCTGGAATGGCAGCAAGAACTTCAGCGGGGTTCCTTTCTCCACTTCTGATACTCTGTCTAGATCACCTCTGCTCACCTCTGGTGAAGTACACTTTCCATCCAGAGGCCAGAAGGTTGACAGAATGTTTTGCATATTAAAATTCCTTATGTAAACCCAGAAGTCTCTCTTACACCATCACAAGGTACTCAAAAAATTAATCCAAGAAATACTAAACAACAAAAAAGTTGGTTCAGTGGAATTCAAGGTTGCCTGGTAGCTCCTTATAGAGGACAGGAACTCCAGTTAACACACTGAGTAAGATATACTCGTTTTACAAAATCTCAAAACATAATGAACCTTCAGGCATTCTGAAAGGACCAAGCAAGCCCCAGGTAAATTGTATGCTATGTGGTGTTAGTCAGCAAAGGTTAGAGTCCACCATGGGGAAGTACACATGTTTTTCTACAGCATTTGTTTAACAGGATCTCAGAAAATGCTCCACTTGCAGGATAAAAGCTAATCTGTCTTGAGGGCTAGGGGAAATGGTTCTCACAAACCCAGCCAACAAGAACCTCAGAGAAGACTGCCTGAGTCAGGATCCACTCCAGGTTCTCTCCATCACACTGGTCTTTCCACTTGGGAAAGATACCCTCTTCTTCCTCTCTAAGCGATTTCTAAAAAGCTCCACCACTCACCTTTGTCTGCTCTTTCCTGAGTTGCTTTAATAACGCTACGTCATCCTGGGCCTTTTCCCTCTCTTCTCTGAGAGTTTTCACTACACTGGAAGTCTGAGCAATGCAGTTTTTGATGATTCTCTCTCTGCTGGTGTGAGCATCCATCAACTAAGCGGGGAAAGAAAGAATGTCACAACAACTCAGCAGAGAATAAAAACCTCTGAGTTACAAGTTAAAAGAGAGACTAAAGTCAAGGTATTGCTGTGCCTATAGAAATCCCTTTGACTCTATAATTCAGATGTTGGAAGCAACACTGCTTTGAGCAGCAGCTACCAACCTGATCAAAAGTCAAAGATACACATGAGCAAGAGTCTTGTAAAGTAGCACAAAATGCATGCTAGCACCCATTTTTAAAAGAAAGAAGTGGGCTAGGCTAACGCAGTGTACCTCAAAGGATCGGTATTGCGGAACAAATTAAGTTCCCCACGTGGTTTTAAACTGAAGTAGCTGTTATGTGCATGTGGTTTAGAAGCGTAGAGTTGTCAAGCATGTCAGTTACAGACACATAAAGCACAACATATAAAGGCAGTGGTTTCCTTAAAAACTGAAGATGCTTTACTGGTCACTGCACATTAATAAAACATCAGGAATTGTGCTGAAAGTTGAAGGAGCGCACACTCACAGACTGGTACAGCTCTTTACACGTCTGGCTGGCATCAATTTTCCCCACAAAGGAAGCCGTTGGAATTGTAGTGTTTAATTCATGGACAATTCTGTCATCAATCGTCCTCATCACCCTGAGCAACTCCTGTATTAAAAAAAAAAAATAATTTTTTTTTTTAATTTGCTTATATCTCTGAGAAAAGCCTACTACAAGAAAATTTGCATGATTAAGCCTTTTAATAGAAAACTAAGTAGACTGCTTACAAACACCAAAAAGACCCTGCACCAAATGAACCGTTTCTGTGCAGGGGTATGCGCTGCAAACCAACTAGTCTCCTTAGCAGCAAAGGCCGAGGTGGGGGGGGTCAGAACTAGTCAGTGCTGAGTAACTAACAACCCCCCGAGCCCCCCCCGGCCCTGCTGGCCCCGATTCCCTCAGGAAACCCACCACCCTCCCCAAGGCCCCTTCCCCTCCCGTTAACGCTTCCAGGCGGCAAACTGGGCACGACCTGCAGCAAAACGGAAAACTTAAAATTAAAAAAAACCCAAACAACAAAACCAAACACAGTTTTGAAGGGGGGGAGGGGAGAAGATGTTTAAGAAAAGAAGTCAGGTGCCCCCACCTCCGCCGACCCCCTCACACGAAGACCCGCGCCGTACTTCACCTTCCCTTAAACAACAGGAAGGCACCCACGCCGCGGGACCCCCCCCGGGAAGAGGATCCCCCCCCCCCGGCCTCCCTCCCTGTCAGAGACCACCGCGCTCCCGCCGCTGGGGCTGAGGAGAAGGCCGGACCCTTCCCCCCCCCCCCTTCCCGCCGCATCCCGATCGCTGTGGGGAGGGGTGACCTCGCCACCCGCCCGCGCTCCCTCGGGGCCGCGCAGCGTTTCCATGAGGAGAAGGAGGATGAAGATGAGGAGGAGGCGACGGGAGCGCGCTTCTCCCCCCCTTCCTCGCTCCCTCCCTCCCCAGCCCGAGGCGGGTTACCTGAAACTCGGCGAAGTCCTCACAGCTCGCCGCTCCGGTGGGCGCCGCCATATTAGAAAGGCCGAGGGCCGCGGCGGCGGCCAATCCAAGAGGGGAGGCGGGATGACGCGCACGGCACGGCGGTGGGCGGGGCGGGGCCTGCTTGAGGGCGGGCGCCCATTTCTCCCCCACACCCGTGACGGAGCGGCCCCCTCACGGCCGGGGTGTCCCACACCGGCGGCCCGGGCCGCCTTCACCGCCTCACCGCTCTCCAATCCCGGAGCCGGGGCGGGACGGGACGCCGGCCCAGCGGTGACATTGAGGGGAGCCGGGGAGGGCCTAGGGAACGCCGCCGGGGCGGGAGGCCGCGCCATGTGGGGACGCGCCGGTGAGTGAAACCCCCCCCTCCACACACACACACAGGCGTCCACCGCCGCTCGGGGAGGCTCGGGGGCTGCCCGCCGGTTCCCCCCCACACTAAGGCGGCGTTGTCAGGCCCGAGCAGGCCGGTGGGACCCCCGGAGGTGGCGGGACACCCCCCCCCTCCCCCCGGGTGGTGTGGGAGGGCTGAGGTGAAGCGTCTGTGTCCGATGGGCGTTAAGGCTTGAAGGCTGGGTGGTTTCTTTTGGGGAGGTGGGTCGGCTGTAAATGTATGTTTATTTTTTTTCAGAGCTGGAGTGTAAAGGGCAGCTGTTTCTCGTAGGAGAGACGTTTTCGGCTAGCATAAGGAAGGAAAACATAAGTCAATTTCTATGTTTAAAAGTCCCCTTTTGCCTTTCAAAGTATTTTTTCCCCCTCAGAATTCTTTCATTCTATTAATTAATGAATTAGAAGCTCTTTCTTGAGAGTATGTTTTCATAGATAGGGTGCCCTGTCCTTTTCTAATACACTACAAAGTAGGTATCTCAATATGGCAAGATTTTGCTTTTTTTGGCTTTTTTCTTGACTCTGTCAAGTCTGCGACTCGCTTTTGGGATGTGACAAGATTGGTAGAATGCTGGTGTGCGGTCCTTAAAATTGCAGTGTCCAAAAGTATATCTGCAGCATATGAATAGATAAGTTCCTTGAAGTTGTGATGTGCGTTGTGGTTTAGAAATTGCTAGTAGGCTGTAATCTTGCATTCCCATTTTTTGAAATAAGGTTAATGGGCAAGCTCAAGTCATAGCTTATAGACAAGCTTTAATTTCTTTGGTAGGCTCTGTTACAACTAAATCTGACGCTTCTTGCATAATACTAGATTTGTACCTACTGTTTTTCTTTCTTCTTTCTCTTGCGTTTAAAAAAATCAACCACTTCCATTTAAAAGCTAGTAGTAGTCTCACTCTCTACTATTCTGAGTTAGATTTGGCCCCTTTGCTTCCTCTGCTTTCTCTTCCAGATAGGGCTGTTAAACTGCTGGGAAGAAATATTCCCTCAATTCTGAGGATGACTAAAGGAGTGGATCCGAAGACAAGCAGGCGGCTTTGCATTAAATCCCAGGAACAAAGTCAACTTCAGCCAAGAAGTAAGAGTTTTTGATAACAGTCATGCTATGTTTTGTGCCACGAAATACTTAGATATCCCGGCTGCAGTCATCTGAACAGGAATTTGGCTGACATAGATGCTAATATTCCTGATTTTGTGAGAGGGAATTCTGATCCTTAGACTGAAAAACTGAGCACTAGATTTAGCAATAAAATCTTGTTTTCTAACAAAGCCAGGGGTCAATATTTCTTCTTGTGACAGTAACACAGCTTTCACTTTGTAGCAGGTCACTAGTATCTTATTTGATGTGCAGTCCTACGCTGAGGCTCTTCAGCTGTGCTCTAGAACAGACTGTTCAACCCCAATGTAAACTACCGATGTTTAGGAATGTTGTACAAGCTAAAATACTTCTGCAGTTTTTCATAGTACAACCAACTCCAGCTGTTCACAAAATTGAACATGTCCTGCAGGAGGGAGTCAGTCTGAATGACTGGCTTGGTTCATGTTTAAGGGTGGAGTTGGTCAAGTAAAGCTCAGGCCATGAAACATTTTTTCACTATATAGGGAACAGTTACAATGCTCTAATCAGACTTCCTGTATAACAGATTCACTTCATGGCCTACTGATGCTAGAATAAAAGGAGCATACAGACGTGAAACATTTTGCATACCTCTGTGTTAAAAACATAACGCAGCTGTACTGGGTAAGACCAAAGGTCTCCATAACAGTGTGATGTCTCCTGTAGCGGCCAGTAAAGGAGGCCCCATACATTTTTGCGATGACTAATAGGAATGGCAAGGATCTAAGGAAGAGTATAGAAAGAGGGCAAACATAATGTTTCTCCCCTAGACTGCTGTCCCAGAGGTGGCGTCTTTGTGTTTAATGTTCCTTATTGGATTTTTCTTTCATAAATTTGTCCAGTCTCTTGAAGCTGGACATATTTTTAGCATCCACGTTCTCTGAGAAGGAACTCCTCAGCTGAACCGTGCTGCGAGAAAACAAGTACAGTTTTGTGTTTGTTTTTAAACCTGATGGTGTGCTTTTTTTCAATCTGATGTCCTTGATTGAGGACCCCTTCCAAAACAGGACCTGCTCATTGTAACTTACACTCCTAATGTCACTTCTGATTCTGGTGCCCTCTGTTGTGCTGGAGGGAGCTTCAATTACTGCTTTTCCAGGCCAGAGGGTCTCAAGTCTATGATACTGTTTCTTTTATGGTGGCCATTCCATCCCTCTGGTCATCCTTACCAGTTTTCGCTGTGCCCGTTCTATTTCAGCTGTTTCTGAGATGAGGGATCAGTATTTCACATGCTTTTCAAAATGCTGGAGTCACAGTTTTATACAATGGCGTAGTAATGCTTTTGTGTTGGTCTGTGTTCCTAATCATTGCTAGTAATGGTGTTTCCCTTTCTCACTATTCCTGAACATTTTGCCAAAAACTCTATGAAACCCCGAGGACTTGCTCCTCAGCAATAATGGTTAGGTTAGAGTCTGCCATTTGTATGTGAACTGGAATTGCTTCCTGTTCATATACGTGGGGTTTCATGGGCCATCTCATGGACTCGGGATTCTGAAGCCCTGCAGCTCTTTGCACATAGCCCTCTTCTCTATGTTTTTGAATAACTTAGTGTTGTCAGCAAACTGTGTATCCACCCTACTTCCTAGATAATTCATGAATCCATGAGGCAGCACACATCCATACAGGATACCTCCCATTGTTTAAAAAAAAGAAAAAAAGCTGTCTATCTTTACACTTTGTTTGCTAGATTTTAATGGTATATTATGTACGGAAACCTTCCCCCATTACATTCTGAATATTTTGTATATGAAGTTTGAAAGACTGAGCTGAAAATTAAGGGACTAATCTTTGCCTATGGTCATCTGTTTGTTTATATCTCCAGATAAGATAAAATCTCACACCGCCTGGAAAAGCTAACATTCTGTGATGTAATGGTGCAGCTTATTGGCTTTTCTGTAGCAGTTCCATTTGATTTTTTTAATTTTTTTTAACTAATTTAAATGTAATAGGAAAACTGTAATATCACAGCACCTTAGGAAGCTTAGATGCTGGATCAGGTTCTACAAATTTAGAGCTACAAATACGGAGGTCTTGGGCAAGATTGGGCTTTCATTACATGGCCTCAGTTTAGTCTATACTTACAGGTTTGTTAATCTGACTGTGATATACTTTTGGTTCCCTAACCAACTCTAGCAATCTTACTTAAAATTCTGCATTGCTTACCCTAATTGGTCTCATTACAGCTGTGGCAATTCAGCTTCTCTGACTGTTGTTTTTGGTGTTTTTTGGGTTTTGTTTGTTTGTGCATTTCGTTGGGGTTTTTTTTAGGTCGGTCTCCTTTGAGGGTGCCTGGACACAAGCCTACAGACTGGGAGAAAAGATTTTTGTTGTGGGCAGGCCATTTCAAAAAACCAGAGGATATACCAGAGACTGTCTCGTAAGTGCCAGTTTTGAAGCTGTAAAAGAGACGTTGTCTACACAGGAGTAAGTTACTTGAATGTAACTCCAGAATAACTTTTCTTAAATGGAATGGGTTTTCACAGCTGAAAAAATCTTACACTGCTTTGTTTGGTCTATCGTCTTGTAGATGAGATGACCTGAGCAATTCTGTATTGCTGAGATAATATGTCCCTTTTGATTTTTTTTTCTGAAGGGATGACCAGCATCTATCAGTTGTTTCATTAGAAAAACATCACAAATCAGTTAATTTTTACTCTTCTCTCCCAATCAAAAAAGCTTTTTTGCAAATATTAGTGAGCTTTTTCTAGTGCTTTTCTTTATATGTCAGTCTCCCATTGTGTGCAACTTTCACGATACAGCTATAAAATAACTGAAGCTCATTTAAAATATTTATTAATGAATGTCTATAGAGGGCATGGGCCAACTTTCTTTACTCTTGCAATCTAAACTAACAAACAGTGGAAAGGCTCCCTAACAAAAAATATATATAGTCAAAATTTCCCTGTTGCTGGCGGAGTCCAAATGTCAATGCTTTGCCCTGTGTGAAAAGTAGAAAATAAAACTGGATGTTCTAGTTTGTCTATCTAAAATGAAGATTAAACTTAACAACAACAGGTGATTATTAGTTTAAAAAAATGTTCCTGGTGGTAGTATAGTTATTTAAAACATGCTTGTAATGCTTTTAAATATATGTATTTATTTACATTAAAAAGATAGAGTAAATCTTGTACTACTTGGGTAAGCAAACTATGTAGCTGGCCTCTAAAGATATTCTGTTTGGATGCACCATACAGGAATTGAAAATCCACCCATGTATCTTAAGTTTTTTCTAAACGTATCACAATGGATAAATACTGTTAAAAAAGAATTCTTCAATTTTGTATTGAATCATTTTTCTTAAAATTACATTTACACAAAGGTGTAAATTATTAAAACTTTACTAAATTGTCAGTTCATGTATTTTTGCACACCAAATGCTTGTTATGAGCGTGTTTAAGAAAACAGAGCTAGCAGAGCGATTCAAGTCATTTCAGTGGTTTATTGAGAGGACAAACCAACTTCTGATAAAAGCTGACCATTTCTGCAAATGCATAGGGAATTCTTTTTTTTTTTTTTTTTTTTATTTAGGCAAATAGTTCAGCCAAATCTGAGAAGACGATTGAGAACTATAAAAGCACAAAAGCTTGTTTTCCTGTTCTGAGCTGAATTAAGAGTGGCTTGCAATATAACTTGGTAATCTTGTAAGATGTGGTGATCAGAAGTAACTCATTTATTAAACAAATGTTCATCTTGGCCACTGAATTGATTTAAAATGCAAATTGTGTCCAGATAACTACCTTTTCCTCTTGTATACTCTAACACATCTAAGGTACTTAAATTAACTAATGAAGTTTTTAAATCCCACTTCTGTGCATTTCAACTTAATTGCAGCTTGCGCCCAATTTGTTCATTGCAGATTATTACCAGAAACAAATAACCTGGAAGCTAAATTTAACTATTAGTTTCATGGCAGATGGACATGTTCCCTGTGATCAGAAATCTTCTATCAATACTTTGAAACAGTGATCAAATCACTCTTGCCCTCCTCTTCAAAAACAAGGACAAAACTCTCTTCAATTCTCAGGCCCTATGTGATTTACCATGTTGAACTATCATGGATCCTTCAGTATCTTTTTTCCTCTAAGTACAAGGGTCACAAGGTGGTAAAAGATACCATATTCACTCATGTTTCTGTGCAGTGGTAATTTCCCAGTTCCACTAAATCCACTATCCATGATAGTCTGGGGTATAGTTACCTAGTTTCATGCATTCTTTCATCACATGATGTTGATGCTTTTCTAGTCATCTGTAATTTTATAATATGCCAAATTTAATCAATGAGAATATTAGACCCTTGAGAAGGGAGTCAACTGCTCTAAATTCTGCAAGGGGAGTTACACATGTAGGGTTTAGGTCTTTGGTTATTGTGGAAATCACATCTGAAATCATTATGCTTCACTGGCCCTTCTTGTATTGGTATCTCTAACATGAACTTTAAATTTGCTGTAACTAACTGAGATGTCATTTGGGTAGAATGATCTTCAGAGTTTAACCCAACTTAAAATAAATTATTTTTTTGTTTTGACTCACCACATGTGCAGCTGGAAGGCTTTAATAACTGATACTCTTCTTGTGGAACATTTCTGGTTTTTAAAAGATAACAGCAGACTAGGCAACAGGTTTCCCGAAGGAGTAGTATAGCTACTGGTGTGGCTAGATAAGGCCCCTGAAATAAAAACCAGAAAGATTTAAAGGAGTCCTCTGTCCAAAGCTGATGTTGGAAAGCTTACAATCCTCCATGCCTCCTTAGATTACCTTAAGACTATTTACTCTAGCAGGAGGGAAGTGGTAATCACTAGTCTTTTACCAAGTCCTATTCAGAATTTCGGAGGAGTATTATATTCAGCAGCCAGTATGTCATCTATAGCATGATGAAATCCTGTAGTAGAGGAAGCCCTCCTGCTCGAAAATAGACTATGTAATAAATGAAACTATTTTGAAATTCAGGCAGAAAGAATTAAGCTGTGATAATGCTTCCCTCTGCCCAAGAAACTCCCAACTGTTAAACACTATGTATTTTATTCCTGCTGACAAATGTTTTTTACCATGATTCTGCTATCAAGTGAAAATGCCATGTTTTAACAATGTTAAATACACCACGGTTCTAATATGGATGGCTTTGCAGATACTGGAAGGTGGTAGTGAGCACAGAGGGAGCTAGCATTAAGAAAAACATTGTATTAGTAAAACCTTCCCTCTCTTTTTCCTGTCCTCTCCATAGTGAACATCCATACTCAAATACTGCAGCCTTCATCCTTTGCGTTGCAGTCCAGTGGTCTGGAAAGGCAATGTTGTCTCTTAACAATTATATAACTGAAGTTAAAAATGTTGGGTTTGTTTCCAACTTTGAAAGGAATGTCTTTGTGACCAAGTATCTCCCAAGGTAGCTGGGGATAAGCCTTTCCCATTCTTCTAAAACCTTTTTGTGAAAAGAGCCAAGTACTGTTAGCATTATACAAATTACAGAGAGCATGCTAGGAGAAATTAAAGAATTAGCCAAATGATTTATTTGGGTCTCTCATAATGAGTCTGTTCTTTTATTATTATTTCTTGAGGATTGAAACAATCAGAGCAGCAAAGACCACACTGCGTGTGAAGATCAGCTATGTAATGATTGCCTTGACAATACTGGGATGCATAGTCATGGTGATTAAAGGGAAGCAGGTAAGCACAGATTTTTTGGCTGGTGAGTGCAAATCAATCTTCACATAAACTCCTCAGTTCCTCTTATGGATTGTTAGTACTGTTTTGTTTCGGGTTTGGTTGGGGTTTTTTTCCATTTTATCACTGAGTAAAAACTAAAACTAAGTCCATCTAGTTCCCCAGAAGTGACCTTCATTGATTAATTCTCAAGTCAGGAAAGGGTGATGTCACTGTTAAGACTGTATATGCTTCCTTTAAAAGGAAAAGAAGAAAAAAAAGTC